>NW_027618428.1:0-73480 GCF_964187855.1 Myxine glutinosa | reverse complement strand
CACGACTACTGCGCCCCAAATATGGGCTATAGCGCACCAGAAATGGTGGAAAAATTCAAACATTCCGGGTGCTACGTCATCACCGAGCGTGGGGTGATTCACGTGCTGATTGGTTGTGACGTCAGGACGTCAGGGGCACTGTGATTGGCCGCCCGGCGCCATTCAAATGCGCGTCGCCCCAGAGTGAAGTAAGAGCAGTGTCCAAACCTTTTTTGTGATATAACAATGGCCGATATATCCCGACCCCGTCCTCCCACCATTGCCCAGTGTAATGCGGGGGTACCTGCAAGGGCAATCAAGAAGAGGAAGAACTTAACTTACGCTCAGAAATTCGAAATTGTGCAGTTGATAGACAATGGTGAAACAAAGCGAAGTGTTGGAAAGAAATTTGGGATAAATAAGTTACCAGTGCGAGGTATTTACCAAAACCGTGACCATATCAAGGCCCATATGAATCTTGCCTCATCAGAAGCAGGTGCCCAAGCTATGCGAAGCCGTAATCAATTGCTCCTCAAGACAGAACAATTACTAGGACGATATCTGGAGAGGCAAGCAAAGCGAAACTTGGCGATTGATACTCATGAAATTATGGACACTGCCAAGGACATTTATGCTGTTGTGGCTGGTAAGATGGGTGTGCAACAACCTCCAGTCTTTCTTGCATCCAAAGGGTGGGTAGATAAGTTCATGTCCCGTCATAAAGTGAAAAGTGTTAAGATATCTGGCGAGGCGGCAAGTGGGGACAAGTCTGCAGCCCGTGAGTACCCTGAAACTCTAAAAAATATTTTCGATGAAGGCCAGTACACTCCCGACCAAATTTTTAATATGGACGAAACCAATTTCTATTGGAAAACAATGCCTCGGCGAACATTTATCACTACCAAGTCAGCCAAAGTTTGTGGAAGGAAGGCCATAAAGGAGCGTTTCACCCTGCTGTTCGCTATGAATGCGTCAGGTAACCCACAGTTGTGGAGCCTAAAACCCACAGTTGTGCATCGAGCTAAAAGACCCAGGGCCTACAAAGGATGCAACATGAATAAATTAAATGTGCACTGGTTGACATCAAAGAAGGGGTATATGTCGGCCAAACTTTCCCAGGACTGGCTCAAGGAGACACTTTTCGCACTTGTGTTGGTGCAGGAAACCACTTTTGCACTTGTATTACTGTGGAAAAAACACTTTTTGCACTTGTGTTAGTGTTGAAAAATCACTTTTCGCACTTGTGTTAGTGTTGAAAAACCACTTTTCGCACTTGTGTTGGTGCAGGAAACCACTTTTGCACTTGTATTAGTGTGGAAAAACCACTTTCGCACTTGTGTTAGTGTTGAAAAACCACTTTTCGCACTTGTGTTAGTGTTGCAAAACCACTTTTCGCACTTGTGTTGGTGCAGGAAACCACTTTTGCACTTGTATTAGTGTGGAAAAACCACTTTTCGCACTTGTGTTAGTGCTGAAAAACCACTTTTCGCACTTGTGTTAGTGTTGAAAAACCACTTTTCGCACTTGTGATAGTGTTGACAATGTTGAAAAACCACTTTTCGCACTTGTGATAGTGTTGAAAAACCACTTTTCGCACTTGTGTTGGTGCAGGAAACCACTTTTGCACTTGTATTAGTGTGGAAAAAACACTTTTTGCACTTGTGTTAGTGTTGAAAACCACTTTTCGCACTTGTGTTAGTGTTGAAAAACCACTTTTCGCACTTGTGTTAGTGTTGAAAAACCACTTTTCGCACTTGTGTTGGTGCAGGAAACCACTTTTGCACTTGTATTAGTGTGGAAAAAAACACTTTTTGCACTTGTGATAGTGTTGAAAAACCACTTTTCGCACTTGTGTTAGTGTTGAAAAACCACTTTTCGCACTTGTGTTGGTGCAGGAAACCACTTTTCGCACTTGTGATAGTGTGGCAAAACCACTTTTGCACTTGTATTAGTGTGGAAAAACCACATTTCGCACTTGTGATAGTGTTGAAAAACCACTTTTCGCACTTGTGTTAGTGTTGAAAAACCACTTTTTGCACTTGTGTTAGTGTTGAAAAACCACATTTCGCACTTGTGTTGGTGCAGGAAACCACTTTTCGCACTTGTGATAGTGTGGAAAAACCACTTTTTCACTTGTATTAGTGTGGAAAAACCACATTTCGCACTTGTGTTAGTGTTGAAAAACCACTTTTCGTACTTGTGTTGGTGCAGGAAACCACTTTTGCACTTGTATTAGTGTGGAAAAACCACTTTTCGCACTTTTGTTAGTGTTGAAAAACCACTTTTCGCACTTGTGTTAGTGTGGAAAAACCACATTTCGCGCTTGTGTTAGTGTTGAAAAACCACTTTTCGCACTTGTGTTGGTGCAGGAAACCACTTTTGCACTTGTATTAGTGTGGAAAAAACACTTTTTACACTTGTGTTAGTGTTGAAAAACCACTTTTCGCACTTGTGTTAGTGTTGAAAACCCACTTTTCGCACTTGTGTTGTTGCAGGAAACCACTTTTGCACTTGTGTTGGTGCAGGAAACCACTTTTGCACTTGTATTAGTGTGGAAAAACCACTTTTCGCACTTGTGTTGGTGCAGGAAACCACTTTTGCACTTGTATTAGTGTGGAAAAACCACTGTTCGCACTTGTGTTAGTGTTGAAAAACCACTTTTCGCACTTGTGTTAGTGTTGCAAAACCACTTTTCGCACTTGTGTTGGTGCAGGAAACCACTTTTGCACTTGTATTAGTGTGGAAAAATCACTTTTTGCTTTTGTGCTAGTGTTGAAAAAATACTTTTTGCAATTGTGTTAGTGTTGAAAAACCAATTTTCGCACTTGTGTTGGTGCAGGAAACCACTTTTGCACTTGTATTAGTGTGGAAAAACCACTTTTCGCACTAGTGTTAGTGTTGAAAAACCACTTTTCGCACTTGTGTTAGTGTTGAAAAACCACTTTTCGCACTTGTGTTGGTGCAGGAAACCACTTTTGCACTTGTATTAGTGTGGAAAAAACACTTTTTGCCCTTGTGATAGTGTTGAAAAACCACTTTTCGCACTTGTGTTAGTGTTGAAAAACCACTTTTCGCACTTGTGTTAGTGTTGAAAAACCACTTTTCGCACTTGTGTTGGTGCAGGAAACCACTTTTGCACTTGTATTACTGTGGAAAAAATACTTTTCGCACTTGTGTTAGTGTTGAAAAACCACTTTTCGCACTTGTGTTGGTGCAGGAAACCACTTTTCGCACTTGTAATAGTGTGGAAAACCACTTTGGCACTTGTATTAGTGTGGAAAAAACACTTTTTGCCCTTGTGATAGTGTTGAAAAACCACTTTTCGCACTTGTGTTGGTGCAGGAAACCACTTTTGCACTTGTATTAGTGTGGAAAAAACACTTTTTGCCCTTGTGTTAGTGTTGAAAAACCACTTTTCGCACTTGTGATAGTGTTGAAAAACCACTTTTCGCACTTGTGTTGGTGCAGGAAACCACTTTTGCACTTGTATTAGTGTGGAAAAAACACTTTTTGCACTTGTGTTAGTGTTGAAAACCACTTTTTGCCCTTGTGATAGTGTTGAAAAACCACTTTTCGCACTTGTGTTGGTGCAGGAAACCACTTTTGCACTTGTATTAGTGTGGAAAAAACACTTTTTGCCCTTGTGTTAGTGTTGAAAAACCACTTTTCGCACTTGTGATAGTGTTGAAAAACCACTTTTCGCACTTGTGTTGGTGCAGGAAACCACTTTTGCACTTGTATTAGTGTGAAAAAAACACTTTTTGCACTTGTGTTAGTGTTGAAAACCACTTTTCGCACTTGTGTTAGTGCTGAAAAACCACTTTTCGCACTTATGTTAGTGTTGAAAAACCACTTTTCGCACTTGTGTTAGTGTTGAAAAACCACTTTTCGCACTTGTGATGGTGTTGAAAAACCACTTTTCGCACTTGTGTTGGTGCAGGAAACCACTTTTGCACTTGTATTAGTGTGGAAAAACCACTTTTCGCACTTGTGTTAGTGCTGAAAAACCACTTTTCGCACTTGTGTTAGTGTTGAAAAACCACTTTTCGCACTTGTATTAGTGTTGAAAAACCACTTTTCGCACTTGTGATAGTGTTGACAATGTTGAAAAACCACTTTTCGCACTTGTGATAGTGTTGAAAAACCACTTTTCGCACTTGTGTTGGTGCAGGAAACCACTTTTGCACTTGTATTAGTGTGGAAAAAACACTTTTTGCACTTGTGTTAGTGTTGAAAACCACTTTTCGCACTTGTGTTAGTGTTGAAAAACCACTTTTCGCACTTGTGTTAGTGTTGAAAAACCACTTTTCGCACTTGTGTTGGTGCAGGAAACCACTTTTGCACTTGTATTAGTGTGGAAAAAACACTTTTTGCACTTGTGATAGTGTTGAAAAACCACTTTTCGCACTTGTGTTAGTGTTGAAAAACCACTTTTCGCACTTGTGTTGGTGCAGGAAACCACTTTTCGCACTTGTGATAGTGTGGCAAAACCACTTTTGCACTTGTATTAGTGTGGAAAAACCACATTTCGCACTTGTGTTAGTGTTGAAAAACCACTTTTCGCACTTGTGTTAGTGTTGAAAAACCACTTTTCGCACTTGTGTTAGTGTTGAAAAACCACTTTTCGCACTTGTGTTGGTGCAGGAAACCACTTTTGCACTTGTATTAGTGTGGAAAAATCACTTTTTGCATTTGTGATAGTGTTGAAAAACTACTTTTCGCACTTGTGTTAGTGTTGCAAAACCACTTTTCGCACTTGTGTTGGTGCAGGAAACCACTTTTGCACTTGTATTAGTGTGGAAAAATCACTTTTTGCATTTGTGATAGTGTTGAAAAACTACTTTTCGCAATTGTGTTAGTGTTGATAAACCACTTTTCGCACTTGTGTTGGTGCAGGAAACCACTTTTGCACTTGTATTAGTGTGGAAAAACCACTTTTCGCACTTGTGTTAGTGTTGAAAAACCACTTTTCGCACTTGTGTTAGTGTTGAAAAACCACTTTTCGCACTTGTGTTAGTGTTGAAAAACCACTTTTCGCACTTGTGTTGGTGCAGGAAACCACTTTTCGCACTTGTGATAGTGTGGAAAAACCACTTTTGCACTTGTATTAGTGTGGAAAAACCACTTTTCGCACTTGTGTTAGTGTTGAAAAACCACTTTTCGCACTTGTGTTGGTGCAGGAAACCACTTTTGCACTTGTATTAGTGTGGAAAGAACACTTTTTGCACTTGTGATAGTGTTGAAAAACCACTTTTCGCACTTGTGTTGGTGCAGGAAACCACTTTTGCACTTGTATTAGTGTGGAAAAAACACTTTTTGCACTTGTGATAGTGTTGAAAAAACACTTTTCGCACTTGTGTTGGTGCAGGAAACCACTTTTGCACTTGTATTAGTGTGGAAAAACCAATTTTTGCACTTGTGATAGTGTTGAAAAACCACTTTTCGCACTTGTGTTGGTGCAGGAAACCACTTTTGCACTTGTATTAGTGTGGAAAGAACACTTTTCGCACTTGTGTTGGTGCAGGAAACCACTTTTCGAACTTGTGTTGGTGCAGGAAACCACTTTTGCACTTGTGTTAGTGTTGAAAAACCACTTTTCGCACTTGTGTTGGTGCAGGAAACCACTTTTGCATTTGTATTAGTGTTGAAAAACCACTTTTCGCACTTGTGTTGGTGCAGGAAACCACTTTTCGCACTTGTGATAGTGTGGAAAAACCACTTTTGCACTTGTATTAGTTTGGAAAAAACACTTTTCGCACTTGTGTTAGTGTTGGAAAACCACTTTTCGCACTTGTGTTAGTGTTGAAAAACCACTTTTCGCACTTGTGTTGGTGTTGAAAAACCACTTTTCGCACTTGTGTTGGTGCAGGAAACCACTTTTGCACTTGTATTAGTGTGGAAAAAACCACTTTTCGCACTTGTGTTAGTGTTGAAAAACCACTTTTCGCACCTGTGTTGGTGCAGGAAACCACTTTTGCACTTGCGTTAGTGTTGAAAAACCACTTTTCACACTTGTGTTAGTGTTGAAAAACCACTTTTCGCACCTGTGTTAGTGTTGAAAACCACTTTTCGCACTTGTGTTGTTGCAGGAAACCACTTTGCACTTGTATTAGTGTGGAAAAAACACTTTTCGCACTTGTGTTAGTGTTGAAAAACCACTTTTCGCACTTGTGTTTGTGCAGGAAACCTCTTTTGCACCTGTATTAGTGTGGAAAAACCACTTTTCGCACTTGTGTTAGTGTTGAAAAACCACTTTTCGCACTTGTGTTGGTGCATGAAACCACTTTTGCACTTGTATTAGTGTGGAAAAACCACTTTTCGCACTTGTGTTAGTGTTGAAAAACCACTTTTCGCACTTGTGTTAGTGTTGCAAAACCACTTTTTGCACTTGTATTAGTGTGGAAAACCACTTGTTGGTGCAGGAAACCACTTTTGCACTTGTATTAGTGTGGAAAAATCACTTTTTGCATTTGTGATAGTGTTGAAAAACTACTTTTCGCAATTGTGTTAGTGTTGAAAAACCACTTTTCGCACTAGTGTTGGTGCAGGAAACCACTTTTGCACTTGTATTAGTGTGGAAAAACCACTTTTCGCACTTGTGTTAGTGTTGAAAAACCACTTTTCGCACTTGTGTTAGTGTTGAAAAACCACTTTTCGCACTTGTGTTAGTGTTGAAAAACCACTTTTCGCACTTGTGTTAGTGTTGAAAAACCACTTTTCACACTTGTGTTAGTGTTGAAAAACCACTTTTCGCACTTGTGATAGTGTTGAAAAAACACTTTTCGCACTTGTGTTAGTGTTGAAAAACCACTTTTCGCACTTGTGTTGGTGCAGGAAACCACTTTTCACACTTGTGTTGGTGCAGGAAACCACTTTTCGCACTTGTGATAGTGTGGAAAAACCACTTTTGCACTTGTATTAGTGTGGCAAAACCACTTTTCGCACTTGTGTTGGTGCAGGAAACCACTTTTGCACTTGTATTAGTGTGGAAAAAACACTTTTCGCACTTGTGTTAGTGTTGAAAAACCACTTTTCGCACTTGTGTTGGTGCAGGAAACCACTTTTGCACTTGCATTAGTGTGGAAAAACCACTTTTCGCACTTGTGTTAGTGTTGAAAAACCACTTTTCGCACTTGTGTTAGTGTTGCAAAACCACTTTTCGCACTTGTGTTGGTGCAGGAAACCACTTTTGCACTTGTATTAGTGTGGAAAAACCACTTTTCGCACTTGTGTTAGTGCTGAAAAACCACTTTTCGCACTTGTGTTAGTGTTGAAAAACCACTTTTCGCACTTGTGTTAGTGTTGAAAAACCACTTTTCGCACTTGTGATAGTGTTGACAATGTTGAAAAACCACTTTTCGCACTTGTGATAGTGTTGAAAAACCACTTTTCGCACTTGTGTTGGTGCAGGAAACCACTTTTGCACTTGTATTAGTGTGGAAAAAACACTTTTTGCACTTGTGTTAGTGTTGAAAACCACTTTTCGCACTTGTGTTAGTGTTGAAAAACCACTTTTCGCACTTGTGTTAGTGTTGAAAAACCACTTTTCGCACTTGTGTTGGTGCAGGAAACCACTTTTGCACTTGTATTAGTGTGGAAAAAACACTTTTTGCACTTGTGATAGTGTTGAAAAACCACTTTTCGCACTTGTGTTAGTGTTGAAAAACCACTTTTCGCACTTGTGTTGGTGCAGGAAACCACTTTTCGCACTTGTGATAGTGTGGCAAAACCACTTTTGCACTTGTATTAGTGTGGAAAAACCACATTTCGCACTTGTGTTAGTGTTGAAAAACCACTTTTCGCACTTGTGTTAGTGTTGAAAAACCACATTTCGCACTTGTGTTGGTGCAGGAAACCACTTTTCGCACTTGTGATAGTGTGGAAAAACCACTTTTTCACTTGTATTAGTGTGGAAAAACCACATTTCGCACTTGTGTTAGTGTTGAAAAACCACTTTTCGTACTTGTGTTGGTGCAGGAAACCACTTTTGCACTTGTATTAGTGTGGAAAAACCACTTTTCGCACTTTTGTTAGTGTTGAAAAACCACTTTTCGCACTTGTGTTAGTGTGGAAAAACCACATTTCGCGCTTGTGTTAGTGTTGAAAAACCACTTTTCGCACTTGTGTTGGTGCAGGAAACCACTTTTGCACTTGTATTAGTGTGGAAAAAACACTTTTTACACTTGTGTTAGTGTTGAAAAACCACTTTTCGCACTTGTGTTAGTGTTGAAAACCCACTTTTCGCACTTGTGTTGTTGCAGGAAACCACTTTTGCACTTGTGTTGGTGCAGGAAACCACTTTTGCACTTGTATTAGTGTGGAAAAACCACTTTTCGCACTTGTGTTGGTGCAGGAAACCACTTTTGCACTTGTATTAGTGTGGAAAAACCACTGTTCGCACTTGTGTTAGTGTTGAAAAACCACTTTTCGCACTTGTGTTAGTGTTGCAAAACCACTTTTCGCACTTGTGTTGGTGCAGGAAACCACTTTTGCACTTGTATTAGTGTGGAAAAATCACTTTTTGCTTTTGTGCTAGTGTTGAAAAAATACTTTTCGCAATTGTGTTAGTGTTGAAAAACCAATTTTCGCACTTGTGTTGGTGCAGGAAACCACTTTTGCACTTGTATTAGTGTGGAAAAACCACTTTTCGCACTCGTGTTAGTGTTGAAAAACCACTTTTCGCACTTGTGTTAGTGTTGAAAAACCACTTTTCGCACTTGTGTTGGTGCAGGAAACCACTTTTGCACTTGTATTAGTGTGGAAAAAACACTTTTTGCCCTTGTGATAGTGTTGAAAAACCACTTTTCGCACTTGTGTTAGTGTTGAAAAACCACTTTTCGCACTTGTGTTAGTGTTGAAAAACCACTTTTCGCACTTGTGTTGGTGCAGGAAACCACTTTTGCACTTGTATTACTGTGGAAAAAATACTTTTCGCACTTGTGTTAGTGTTGAAAAACCACTTTTCGCACTTGTGTTGGTGCAGGAAACCACTTTTCGCACTTGTAATAGTGTGGAAAACCACTTTGGCACTTGTATTAGTGTGGAAAAAACACTTTTTGCCCTTGTGATAGTGTTGAAAAACCACTTTTCGCACTTGTGTTAGTGTTGAAAAACCACTTTTCGCACTTGTGTTAGTGTTGAAAAACCACTTTTCGCACTTGTGTTAGTGTTGAAAAACCACTTTTCGCACTTGTGTTGGTGCAGGAAACCACTTTTGCACTTGTATTACTGTGGAAAAAATACTTTTCGCACTTGTGTTAGTGTTGAAAAACCACTTTTCGCACTTGTGTTGGTGCAGGAAACCACTTTTCGCACTTGTGTTGGTGCAGGAAACCACTTTTGCACTTGTATTAGTGTGGAAAAAACACTTTTTGCCCTTGTGTTAGTGTTGAAAAACCACTTTTCGCACTTGTGATAGTGTTGAAAAACCACTTTTCGCACTTGTGTTGGTGCAGGAAACCACTTTTGCACTTGTATTAGTGTGGAAAAAACACTTTTTGCACTTGTGTTAGTGTTGAAAACCACTTTTTGCCCTTGTGATAGTGTTGAAAAACCACTTTTCGCACTTGTGTTGGTGCAGGAAACCACTTTTGCACTTGTATTAGTGTGGAAAAAACACTTTTTGCCCTTGTGTTAGTGTTGAAAAACCACTTTTCGCACTTGTGATAGTGTTGAAAAACCACTTTTCGCACTTGTGTTGGTGCAGGAAACCACTTTTGCACTTGTGTTAGTGTGAAAAAAACACTTTTTGCACTTGTGTTAGTGTTGAAAACCACTTTTCGCACTTGTGTTAGTGCTGAAAAACCACTTTTCGCACTTATGTTAGTGTTGAAAAACCACTCTTCGCACTTGTGTTAGTGTTGAAAAACCACTTTTCGCACTTGTGATAGTGTTGAAAAACCACTTTTCGCACTTGTGTTGGTGCAGGAAACCACTTTTGCACTTGTATTAGTGTGGAAAAACCACTTTTCGCACTTGTGTTAGTGCTGAAAAACCACTTTTCGCACTTGTGTTAGTGTTGAAAAACCACTTTTCGCACTTGTGTTAGTGTTGAAAAACCACTTTTCGCACTTGTGATAGTGTTGACAATGTTGAAAAACCACTTTTCGCACTTGTGATAGTGTTGAAAAACCACTTTTCGCACTTGTGTTGGTGCAGGAAACCACTTTTGCACTTGTATTAGTGTGGAAAAAACACTTTTTGCACTTGTGTTAGTGTTGAAAACCACTTTTCGCACTTGTGTTAGTGTTGAAAAACCACTTTTCGCACTTGTGTTAGTGTTGAAAAACCACTTTTCGCACTTGTGTTGGTGCAGGAAACCACTTTTGCACTTGTATTAGTGTGGAAAAAACACTTTTTGCACTTGTGATAGTGTTGAAAAACCACTTTTCGCACTTGTGTTAGTGTTGAAAAACCACTTTTCGCACTTGTGTTGGTGCAGGAAACCACTTTTCGCACTTGTGATAGTGTGGCAAAACCACTTTTGCACTTGTATTAGTGTGGAAAAACCACATTTCGCACTTGTGTTAGTGTTGAAAAACCACTTTTCGCACTTGTGTTAGTGTTGAAAAACCACTTTTTGCACTTGTGTTAGTGTTGAAAAACCACATTTCGCACTTGTGTTGGTGCAGGAAACCACTTTTCGCACTTGTGATAGTGTGGAAAAACCACTTTTTCACTTGTATTAGTGTGGAAAAACCACATTTCGCACTTGTGTTAGTGTTGAAAAACCACTTTTCGTACTTGTGTTGGTGCAGGAAACCACTTTTGCACTTGTATTAGTGTGGAAAAACCACTTTTCGCACTTTTGTTAGTGTTGAAAAACCACTTTTCGCACTTGTGTTGTTGCAGGAAACCACATTTCGCACTTGTGTTGGTGCAGGAAACCACTTTTCGCACTTGTGATAGTGTGGAAAAACCACTTTTTCACTTGTATTAGTGTGGAAAAACCACATTTCGCGCTTGTGTTAGTGTTGAAAAACCACTTTTCGTACTTGTGTTGGTGCAGGAAACCACTTTTGCACTTGTATTAGTGTGGAAAAAACACTTTTTACACTTGTGTTAGTGTTGAAAAACCACTTTTCGCACTTGTGTTAGTGTTGAAAACCCACTTTTCGCACTTGTGTTGTTGCAGGAAACCACTTTTGCACTTGTGTTGGTGCAGGAAACCACTTTTGCACTTGTATTAGTGTGGAAAAACCACTTTTCGCACTTGTGTTGGTGCAGGAAACCACTTTTGCACTTGTATTAGTGTGGAAAAACCACTGTTCGCACTTGTGTTAGTGTTGAAAAACCACTTTTCGCACTTGTGTTAGTGTTGCAAAACCACTTTTCGCACTGTGTTGGTGCAGGAAACCACTTTTGCACTTGTATTAGTGTGGAAAAATCACTTTTTGCTTTTGTGCTAGTGTTGAAAAAATACTTTTCGCAATTGTGTTAGTTTTGAAAAACCAATTTTCGCACTTGTGTTGGTGCAGGAAACCACTTTTGCACTTGTATTAGTGTGGAAAAACCACTTTTCGCACTAGTGTTAGTGTTGAAAAACCACTTTTCGCACTTGTGTTAGTGTTGAAAAACCACTTTTCGCACTTGTGTTGGTGCAGGAAACCACTTTTGCACTTGTATTAGTGTGGAAAAAACACTTTTTGCCCTTGTGATAGTGTTGAAAAACCACTTTTCGCACTTGTGTTAGTGTTGAAAAACCACTTTTCGCACTTGTGTTAGTGTTGAAAAACCACTTTTCGCACTTGTGTTGGTGCAGGAAACCACTTTTGCACTTGTATTACTGTGGAAAAAATACTTTTCGCACTTGTGTTAGTGTTGAAAAACCACTTTTCGCACTTGTGTTGGTGCAGGAAACCACTTTTCGCACTTGTAATAGTGTGGAAAAACCACTTTGGCACTTGTATTAGTGTGGAAAAAACACTTTTTGCCCTTGTGATAGTGTTGAAAAACCACTTTTCGCACTTGTGTTGGTGCAGGAAACCACTTTTGCACTTGTATTA
This sequence comes from Myxine glutinosa, assembly GCF_964187855.1. Taxonomy (NCBI): domain Eukaryota; kingdom Metazoa; phylum Chordata; class Myxini; order Myxiniformes; family Myxinidae; genus Myxine; species Myxine glutinosa. Next base: position 61,496 of record NW_027618428.1, on the reverse strand, counting down.
GTGTGGAAAAAACACTTTTTGCCCTTGTGTTAGTGTTGAAAAACCACTTTTCGCACTTGTGATAGTGTTGAAAAACCACTTTTCGCACTTGTGTTGGTGCAGGAAACCACTTTTGCACTTGTATTAGTGTGGAAAAAACACTTTTTGCACTTGTGTTAGTGTTGAAAACCACTTTTTGCCCTTGTGATAGTGTTGAAAAACCACTTTTCGCACTTGTGTTGGTGCAGGAAACCACTTTTGCACTTGTATTAGTGTGGAAAAAACACTTTTTGCCCTTGTGTTAGTGTTGAAAACCACTTTTCGCACTTGTGTTAGTGCTGAAAAACCACTTTTCGCACTTATGTTAGTGTTGAAAAACCACTTTTCGCACTTGTGTTAGTGTTGAAAAACCACTTTTCGCACTTGTGTTAGTGCTGAAAAACCACTTTTCGCACTTGTGTTGGTGCAGGAAACCACTTTTGCACTTGTATTAGTGTGGAAAAAACACTTTTTGCACTTGTGTTAGTGTTGAAAACCACTTTTCGCACTTGTGTTAGTGTTGAAAAACCACTTTTCGCACTTGTGTTAGTGTGGAAAAACCACATTTCGCACTTGTGTTAGTGTTGAAAAACCACTTTTCGCACTTGTGTTAGTGTTGAAAAACCACTTTTCGCACTTGTGTTAGTGTTGAAAAACCACTTTTCGCACTTGTGTTTGTGCAGGAAACCTCTTTTGCACTTGTATTAGTGTGGAAAAACCACTTTTCGCACTTGTGTTAGTGTTGCAAAACCACTTTTCGCACTTGTATTAGTGTGGAAAACCACTTGTTGGTGCAGGAAACCACTTTTGCACTTGTATTAGTGTGGAAAAATCACTTTTTGCATTTGTGATAGTGTTGAAAAACTACTTTTCGCAATTGTGTTAGTGTTGAAAAACCACTTTTCGCACTTGTGTTGGTGCAGGAAACCACTTTTGCACTTGTATTAGTGTGGAAAAAACACTTTTTACACTTGTGTTAGTGTTGAAAAACCACTTTTCGCACTTGTGTTAGTGTTGAAAACCACTTTTCGCACTTGTGTTGTTGCAGGAAACCACTTTTGCACTTGTGTTGGTGCAGGAAACCACTTTTGCACTTGTATTAGTGTGGAAAAACCACTTTTCGCACTTGTGTTGGTGCAGGAAACCACTTTTCGCACTTGTAATAGTGTGGAAAAACCACTTTGGCACTTGTATTAGTGTGGAAAAAACACTTTTTGCCCTTGTGATAGTGTTGAAAAACCACTTTTCGCACTTGTGTTGGTGCAGGAAACCACTTTTGCACTTGTATTAGTGTGGAAAAAACACTTTTTGCCCTTGTGTTAGTGTTGAAAAACCACTTTTCGCACTTGTGATAGTGTTGAAAAACCACTTTTCGCACTTGTGTTGGTGCAGGAAACCACTTTTGCACTTGTATTAGTGTGGAAAAAACACTTTTTGCACTTGTGTTAGTGTTGAAAACCACTTTTTGCCCTTGTGATAGTGTTGAAAAACCACTTTTCGCACTTGTGTTGGTGCAGGAAACCACTTTTGCACTTGTATTAGTGTGGAAAAAACACTTTTTGCCCTTGTGTTAGTGTTGAAAAACCACTTTTCGCACTTGTGATAGTGTTGAAAAACCACTTTTCGCACTTGTGTTGGTGCAGGAAACCACTTTTGCACTTGTATTAGTGTGAAAAAAACACTTTTTGCACTTGTGTTAGTGTTGAAAACCACTTTTCGCACTTGTGTTAGTGCTGAAAAACCACTTTTCGCACTTATATTAGTGTTGAAAAACCACTTTTCGCACTTGTGTTAGTGTTGAAAAACCACTTTTCGCACTTGTGTTAGTGCTGAAAAACCACTTTTCGCACTTGTGTTGGTGCAGGAAACCACTTTTGCACTTGTATTAGTGTGGAAAAAACACTTTTTGCACTTGTGTTAGTGTTGAAAACCACTTTTCGCACTTGTGTTAGTGTTGAAAAACCACTTTTGCACTTGTATTAGTGTGGAAAAACCACTTTTCGCACTTGTGTTAGTGCTGAAAAACCACTTTTCGCACTTGTGTTAGTGTTGAAAAACCACTTTTCGCACTTGTGTTAGTGTTGAAAAACCACTTTTCGCACTTGTGATAGTGTTGACAATGTTGAAAAACCACTTTTCGCACTTGTGATAGTGTTGAAAAACCACTTTTCGCACTTGTGTTGGTGCAGGAAACCACTTTTGCACTTGTATTAGTGTGGAAAAAACACTTTTTGCACTTGTGTTAGTGTTGAAAACCACTTTTCGCACTTGTGTTAGTGTTGAAAAACCACTTTTCGCACTTGTGTTAGTGTTGAAAAACCACTTTTCGCACTTGTGTTGGTGCAGGAAACCACTTTTGCACTTGTATTAGTGTGGAAAAAACACTTTTTGCACTTGTGATAGTGTTGAAAAACCACTTTTCGCACTTGTGTTAGTGTTGAAAAACCACTTTTCGCACTTGTGTTAGTGCTGAAAAACCACTTTTCGCACTTGTGTTGGTGCAGGAAACCACTTTTGCACTTGTATTAGTGTGGAAAAAACACTTTTTGCACTTGTGTTAGTGTTGAAAACCACTTTTCGCACTTGTGTTAGTGTTGAAAAACCACTTTTCGCACTTGTGTTAGTGTGGAAAAACCACATTTCGCACTTGTGTTAGTGTTGAAAAACCACTTTTCGCACTTGTGTTAGTGTTGAAAACCCACTTTTCGCACTTGTGTTAGTGTTGAAAAACCACTTTTCGCACTTGTGTTTGTGCAGGAAACCTCTTTAGCACTTGTATTAGTGTGGAAAAACCACTTTTCGCACTTGTGTTAGTGTTGAAAAACCACTTTTCGCACTTGTGTTAGTGTTGCAAAACCACTTTTCGCACTTGTATTAGTGTGGAAAACCACTTGTTGGTGCAGGAAACCACTTTTGCACTTGTATTAGTGTGGAAAAATCACTTTTTGCATTTGTGATAGTGTTGAAAAACTACTTTTCGCAATTGTGTTAGTGTTGAAAAACCACTTTTCGCACTTGTGTTGGTGCAGGAAACCACTTTTGCACTTGTATTAGTGTGGAAAAAACACTTTTTACACTTGTGTTAGTGTTGAAAAACCACTTTTCGCACTTGTGTTAGTGTTGAAAACCACTTTTCGCACTTGTGTTGTTGCAGGAAACCACTTTTGCACTTGTGTTGGTGCAGGAAACCACTTTTGCACTTGTATTAGTGTGGAAAAACCACTTTTCGCACTTGTGTTGGTGCAGGAAACCACTTTTCGCACTTGTAATAGTGTGGAAAAACCACTTTGGCACTTGTATTAGTGTGGAAAAAACACTTTTTGCCCTTGTGATAGTGTTGAAAAACCACTTTTCGCACTTGTGTTGGTGCAGGAAACCACTTTTGCACTTGTATTAGTGTGGAAAAAACACTTTTTGCCCTTGTGTTAGTGTTGAAAAACCACTTTTCGCACTTGTGATAGTGTTGAAAAACCACTTTTCGCACTTGTGTTGGTGCAGGAAACCACTTTTGCACTTGTATTAGTGTGGAAAAAACACTTTTTGCACTTGTGTTAGTGTTGAAAACCACTTTTTGCCCTTGTGATAGTGTTGAAAAACCACTTTTCGCACTTGTGTTGGTGCAGGAAACCACTTTTGCACTTGTATTAGTGTGGAAAAAACACTTTTTGCCCTTGTGTTAGTGTTGAAAAACCACTTTTCGCACTTGTGTTAGTGTTGAAAAACCACTTTTCGCACTTGTGTTAGTGCTGAAAAACCACTTTTCGCACTTGTGTTGGTGCAGGAAACCACTTTTGCACTTGTATTAGTGTGGAAAAAACACTTTTTGCACTTGTGTTAGTGTTGAAAACCACTTTTCGCACTTGTGTTAGTGTTGAAAAACCACTTTTGCACTTGTATTAGTGTGGAAAAACCACTTTTCGCACTTGTGTTAGTGCTGAAAAACCACTTTTCGCACTTGTGTTAGTGTTGAAAAACCACTTTTCGCACTTGTGTTAGTGTTGAAAAACCACTTTTCGCACTTGTGATAGTGTTGACAATGTTGAAAAACCACTTTTCGCACTTGTGATAGTGTTGAAAAACCACTTTTCGCACTTGTGTTGGTGCAGGAAACCACTTTTGCACTTGTATTAGTGTGGAAAAAACACTTTTTGCACTTGTGTTAGTGTTGAAAACCACTTTTCGCACTTGTGTTAGTGTTGAAAAACCACTTTTCGCACTTGTGTTAGTGTTGAAAAACCACTTTTCGCACTTGTGTTGGTGCAGGAAACCACTTTTGCACTTGTATTAGTGTGGAAAAAACACTTTTTGCACTTGTGATAGTGTTGAAAAACCACTTTTCGCACTTGTGTTAGTGTTGAAAAACCACTTTTCGCACTTGTGTTGGTGCAGGAAACCACTTTTGCACTTGTATTAGTGTGGAAAAAACACTTTTTGCACTTGTGTTAGTGTTGAAAACCACTTTTCGCACTTGTGTTAGTGTTGAAAAACCACTTTTCGCACTTGTGTTAGTGTGGAAAAACCACATTTCGCACTTGTGTTAGTGTTGAAAAACCACTTTTCGCACTTGTGTTAGTGTTGAAAAACCACTTTTCGCACTTGTGTTAGTGTTGAAAAACCACTTTTCGCACTTGTGTTTGTGCAGGAAACCTCTTTTGCACTTGTATTAGTGTGGAAAAACCACTTTTCGCACTTGTGTTAGTGTTGAAAAACCACTTTTCGCACTTGTGTTAGTGTTGCAAAACCACTTTTCGCACTTGTATTAGTGTGGAAAACCACTTGTTGGTGCAGGAAACCACTTTTGCACTTGTATTAGTGTGGAAAAATCACTTTTTGCATTTGTGATAGTGTTGAAAAACTACTTTTCGCAATTGTGTTAGTGTTGAAAAACCACTTTTCGCACTTGTGTTGGTGCAGGAAACCACTTTTGCACTTGTATTAGTGTGGAAAAAACACTTTTTACACTTGTGTTAGTGTTGAAAAACCACTTTTCGCACTTGTGTTAGTGTTGAAAACCACTTTTCGCACTTGTGTTGTTGCAGGAAACCACTTTTGCACTTGTGTTGGTGCAGGAAACCACTTTTGCACTTGTATTAGTGTGGAAAAACCACTTTTCGCACTTGTGTTGGTGCAGGAAACCACTTTTCGCACTTGTAATAGTGTGGAAAAACCACTTTGGCACTTGTATTAGTGTGGAAAAAACACTTTTTGCCCTTGTGATAGTGTTGAAAAACCACTTTTCGCACTTGTGTTGGTGCAGGAAACCACTTTTGCACTTGTATTAGTGTGGAAAAAACACTTTTTGCCCTTGTGTTAGTGTTGAAAAACCACTTTTCGCACTTGTGATAGTGTTGAAAAACCACTTTTCGCACTTGTGTTGGTGCAGGAAACCACTTTTGCACTTGTATTAGTGTGGAAAAAACACTTTTTGCACTTGTGTTAGTGTTGAAAACCACTTTTTGCCCTTGTGATAGTGTTGAAAAACCACTTTTCGCACTTGTGTTGGTGCAGGAAACCACTTTTGCACTTGTATTAGTGTGGAAAAAACACTTTTTGCCCTTGTGTTAGTGTTGAAAAACCACTTTTCGCACTTGTGATAGTGTTGAAAAACCACTTTTCGCACTTGTGTTGGTGCAGGAAACCACTTTTGCACTTGTATTAGTGTGAAAAAAACACTTTTTGCACTTGTGTTAGTGTTGAAAACCACTTTTCGCACTTGTGTTAGTGCTGAAAAACCACTTTTCGCACTTATGTTAGTGTTGAAAAACCACTTTTCGCACTTGTGTTAGTGTTGAAAAACCACTTTTCGCACTTGTGTTAGTGCTGAAAAACCACTTTTCGCACTTGTGTTGGTGCAGGAAACCACTTTTGCACTTGTATTAGTGTGGAAAAAACACTTTTTGCACTTGTGTTAGTGTTGAAAACCACTTTTCGCACTTGTGTTAGTGTTGAAAAACCACTTTTCGCACTTGTGTTAGTGTGGAAAAACCACATTTCGCACTTGTGTTAGTGTTGAAAAACCACTTTTCGCACTTGTGTTAGTGTTGAAAAACCACTTTTCGCACTTGTGTTAGTGTTGAAAAACCACTTTTCGCACTTGTGTTTGTGCAGGAAACCTCTTTTGCACTTGTATTAGTGTGGAAAAACCACTTTTCGCACTTGTGTTAGTGTTGAAAAACCACTTTTCGCACTTGTGTTAGTGTTGCAAAACCACTTTTCGCACTTGTATTAGTGTGGAAAACCACTTGTTGGTGCAGGAAACCACTTTTGCACTTGTATTAGTGTGGAAAAATCACTTTTTGCATTTGTGATAGTGTTGAAAAACTACTTTTCGCAATTGTGTTAGTGTTGAAAAACCACTTTTCGCACTTGTGTTGGTGCAGGAAACCACTTTTGCACTTGTATTAGTGTGGAAAAAACACTTTTTACACTTGTGTTAGTGTTGAAAAACCACTTTTCGCACTTGTGTTAGTGTTGAAAACCACTTTTCGCACTTGTGTTGTTGCAGGAAACCACTTTTGCACTTGTGTTGGTGCAGGAAACCACTTTTGCACTTGTATTAGTGTGGAAAAACCACTTTTCGCACTTGTGTTGGTGCAGGAAACCACTTTTGCACTTGTATTAGTGTGGAAAAACCACTGTTCGCACTTGTGTTAGTGTTGAAAAACCACTTTTCGCACTTGTGTTAGTGTTGCAAAACCACTTTTCGCACTTGTGTTGGTGCAGGAAACCACTTTTGCACTTGTATTAGTGTGGAAAAATCACTTTTTGCTTTTGTGCTAGTGTTGAAAAAATACTTTTCGCAATTGTGTTAGTGTTGAAAAACCAATTTTCGCACTTGTGTTGGTGCAGGAAACCACTTTTGCACTTGTATTAGTGTGGAAAAACCACTTTTCGCACTAGTGTTAGTGTTGAAAAACCACTTTTCGCACTTGTGTGTGTTAGTGTTGAAAAACCACTTTTCGCACTTGTGTTGGTGCAGGAAACCACTTTTGCACTTGTATTAGTGTGGAAAAAACACTTTTTGCCCTTATGATAGTGTTGAAAAACCACTTTTCGCGCTTGTGTTAGTGTTGAAAAACCACTTTTCGCACTTGTGTTAGTGTTGAAAAACCACTTTTCGCACTTGTGTTAGTGTTGAAAAACCACTTTTCGCACTTGTGTTGGTGCAGGAAACCACTTTTGCACTTGTATTACTGTGGAAAAAACACTTTTTGCCCTTGTGTTAGTGTTGAAAAACCACTTTTCGCACTTGTGATAGTGTTGAAAAACCACTTTTCGCACTTGTGTTGGTGCAGGAAACCACTTTTGCACTTGTATTAGTGTGAAAAAAACACTTTTTGCACTTGTGTTAGTGTTGAAAACCACTTTTCGCACTTGTGTTAGTGCTGAAAAACCACTTTTCGCACTTATGTTAGTGTTGAAAAACCACTTTTCGCACTTGTGTTAGTGTTGAAAAACCACTTTTCGCACTTGTGATGGTGTTGAAAAACCACTTTTCGCACTTGTGTTGGTGCAGGAAACCACTTTTGCACTTGTATTAGTGTGGAAAAACCACTTTTCGCACTTGTGTTAGTGCTGAAAAACCACTTTTCGCACTTGTGTTAGTGTTGAAAAACCACTTTTCGCACTTGTATTAGTGTTGAAAAACCACTTTTCGCACTTGTGATAGTGTTGACAATGTTGAAAAACCACTTTTCGCACTTGTGATAGTGTTGAAAAACCACTTTTCGCACTTGTGTTGGTGCAGGAAACCACTTTTGCACTTGTATTAGTGTGGAAAAAACACTTTTTGCACTTGTGTTAGTGTTGAAAACCACTTTTCGCACTTGTGTTAGTGTTGAAAAACCACTTTTCGCACTTGTGTTAGTGTTGAAAAACCACTTTTCGCACTTGTGTTGGTGCAGGAAACCACTTTTGCACTTGTATTAGTGTGGAAAAAACACTTTTTGCACTTGTGATAGTGTTGAAAAACCACTTTTCGCACTTGTGTTAGTGTTGAAAAACCACTTTTCGCACTTGTGTTGGTGCAGGAAACCACTTTTCGCACTTGTGATAGTGTGGCAAAACCACTTTTGCACTTGTATTAGTGTGGAAAAACCACATTTCGCACTTGTGTTAGTGTTGAAAAACCACTTTTCGCACTTGTGTTAGTGTTGAAAAACCACTTTTCGCACTTGTGTTAGTGTTGAAAAACCACTTTTCGCACTTGTGTTGGTGCAGGAAACCACTTTTGCACTTGTATTAGTGTGGAAAAATCACTTTTTGCATTTGTGATAGTGTTGAAAAACTACTTTTCGCACTTGTGTTAGTGTTGCAAAACCACTTTTCGCACTTGTGTTGGTGCAGGAAACCACTTTTGCACTTGTATTAGTGTGGAAAAATCACTTTTTGCATTTGTGATAGTGTTGAAAAACTACTTTTCGCAATTGTGTTAGTGTTGATAAACCACTTTTCGCACTTGTGTTGGTGCAGGAAACCACTTTTGCACTTGTATTAGTGTGGAAAAACCACTTTTCGCACTTGTGTTAGTGTTGAAAAACCACTTTTCGCACTTGTGTTAGTGTTGAAAAACCACTTTTCGCACTTGTGTTAGTGTTGAAAAACCACTTTTCGCACTTGTGTTGGTGCAGGAAACCACTTTTCGCACTTGTGATAGTGTGGAAAAACCACTTTTGCACTTGTATTAGTGTGGAAAAACCACTTTTCGCACTTGTGTTAGTGTTGAAAAACCACTTTTCGCACTTGTGTTGGTGCAGGAAACCACTTTTGCACTTGTATTAGTGTGGAAAGAACACTTTTTGCACTTGTGATAGTGTTGAAAAACCACTTTTCGCACTTGTGTTGGTGCAGGAAACCACTTTTGCACTTGTATTAGTGTGGAAAAAACACTTTTTGCACTTGTGATAGTGTTGAAAAAACACTTTTCGCACTTGTGTTGGTGCAGGAAACCACTTTTGCACTTGTATTAGTGTGGAAAAACCAATTTTTGCACTTGTGATAGTGTTGAAAAACCACTTTTCGCACTTGTGTTGGTGCAGGAAACCACTTTTGCACTTGTATTAGTGTGGAAAGAACACTTTTCGCACTTGTGTTGGTGCAGGAAACCACTTTTCGAACTTGTGTTGGTGCAGGAAACCACTTTTGCACTTGTGTTAGTGTTGAAAAACCACTTTTCGCACTTGTGTTGGTGCAGGAAACCACTTTTGCATTTGTATTAGTGTTGAAAAACCACTTTTCGCACTTGTGTTGGTGCAGGAAACCACTTTTCGCACTTGTGATAGTGTGGAAAAACCACTTTTGCACTTGTATTAGTTTGGAAAAAACACTTTTCGCACTTGTGTTAGTGTTGGAAAACCACTTTTCGCACTTGTGTTAGTGTTGAAAAACCACTTTTCGCACTTGTGTTGGTGTTGAAAAACCACTTTTCGCACTTGTGTTGGTGCAGGAAACCACTTTTGCACTTGTATTAGTGTGGAAAAAACCACTTTTCGCACTTGTGTTAGTGTTGAAAAACCACTTTTCGCACCTGTGTTGGTGCAGGAAACCACTTTTGCACTTGTATTAGTGTGGAAAAACCACTTTTCGCACTTGTGTTAGTGTTGAAAAACCACTTTTCGCACTTGTGTTAGTGTTGAAAAACCACTTTTCGCACTTGTGTTAGTGTTGAAAAACCACTTTTCGCACTTGTGTTAGTGTTGAAAAACCACTTTTCACACTTGTGTTAGTGTTGAAAAACCACTTTTCGCACTTGTGATAGTGTTGAAAAAACACTTTTCGCACTTGTGTTAGTGTTGAAAAACCACTTTTCGCACTTGTGTTGGTGCAGGAAACCACTTTTCACACTTGTGTTGGTGCAGGAAACCACTTTTCGCACTTGTGATAGTGTGGAAAAACCACTTTTGCACTTGTATTAGTGTGGCAAAACCACTTTTCGCACTTGTGTTGGTGCAGGAAACCACTTTTGCACTTGTATTAGTGTGGAAAAAACACTTTTCGCACTTGTGTTAGTGTTGAAAAACCACTTTTCGCACTTGTGTTGGTGCAGGAAACCACTTTTGCACTTGCATTAGTGTGGAAAAACCACTTTTCGCACTTGTGTTAGTGTTGAAAAACCACTTTTCGCACTTGTGTTAGTGTTGCAAAACCACTTTTCGCACTTGTGTTGGTGCAGGAAACCACTTTTGCACTTGTATTAGTGTGGAAAAACCACTTTTCGCACTTGTGTTAGTGCTGAAAAACCACTTTTCGCACTTGTGTTAGTGTTGAAAAACCACTTTTCGCACTTGTGTTAGTGTTGAAAAACCACTTTTCGCACTTGTGATAGTGTTGACAATGTTGAAAAACCACTTTTCGCACTTGTGATAGTGTTGAAAAACCACTTTTCGCACTTGTGTTGGTGCAGGAAACCACTTTTGCACTTGTATTAGTGTGGAAAAAACACTTTTTGCACTTGTGTTAGTGTTGAAAACCACTTTTCGCACTTGTGTTAGTGTTGAAAAACCACTTTTCGCACTTGTGTTAGTGTTGAAAAACCACTTTTCGCACTTGTGTTGGTGCAGGAAACCACTTTTGCACTTGTATTAGTGTGGAAAAAACACTTTTTGCACTTGTGATAGTGTTGAAAAACCACTTTTCGCACTTGTGTTAGTGTTGAAAAACCACTTTTCGCACTTGTGTTGGTGCAGGAAACCACTTTTCGCACTTGTGATAGTGTGGCAAAACCACTTTTGCACTTGTATTAGTGTGGAAAAACCACATTTCGCACTTGTGTTAGTGTTGAAAAACCACTTTTCGCACTTGTGTTAGTGTTGAAAAACCACATTTCGCACTTGTGTTGGTGCAGGAAACCACTTTTCGCACTTGTGATAGTGTGGAAAAACCACTTTTTCACTTGTATTAGTGTGGAAAAACCACATTTCGCACTTGTTAGTGTTGAAAAACCACTTTTCGTACTTGTGTTGGTGCAGGAAACCACTTTTGCACTTGTATTAGTGTGGAAAAACCACTTTTCGCACTTTTGTTAGTGTTGAAAAACCACTTTTCGCACTTGTGTTAGTGTGGAAAAACCACATTTCGCGCTTGTGTTAGTGTTGAAAAACCACTTTTCGCACTTGTGTTGGTGCAGGAAACCACTTTTGCACTTGTATTAGTGTGGAAAAAACACTTTTTACACTTGTGTTAGTGTTGAAAAACCACTTTTCGCACTTGTGTTAGTGTTGAAAACCCACTTTTCGCACTTGTGTTGTTGCAGGAAACCACTTTTGCACTTGTGTTGGTGCAGGAAACCACTTTTGCACTTGTATTAGTGTGGAAAAACCACTTTTCGCACTTGTGTTGGTGCAGGAAACCACTTTTGCACTTGTATTAGTGTGGAAAAACCACTGTTCGCACTTGTGTTAGTGTTGAAAAACCACTTTTCGCACTTGTGTTAGTGTTGCAAAACCACTTTTCGCACTTGTGTTGGTGCAGGAAACCACTTTTGCACTTGTATTAGTGTGGAAAAATCACTTTTTGCTTTTGTGCTAGTGTTGAAAAAATACTTTTCGCAATTGTGTTAGTGTTGAAAAACCAATTTTCGCACTTGTGTTGGTGCAGGAAACCACTTTTGCACTTGTATTAGTGTGGAAAAACCACTTTTCGCACTCGTGTTAGTGTTGAAAAACCACTTTTCGCACTTGTGTTAGTGTTGAAAAACCACTTTTCGCACTTGTGTTGGTGCAGGAAACCACTTTTGCACTTGTATTAGTGTGGAAAAAACACTTTTTGCCCTTGTGATAGTGTTGAAAAACCACTTTTCGCACTTGTGTTAGTGTTGAAAAACCACTTTTCGCACTTGTGTTAGTGTTGAAAAACCACTTTTCGCACTTGTGTTGGTGCAGGAAACCACTTTTGCACTTGTATTACTGTGGAAAAAATACTTTTCGCACTTGTGTTAGTGTTGAAAAACCACTTTTCGCACTTGTGTTGGTGCAGGAAACCACTTTTCGCACTTGTAATAGTGTGGAAAACCACTTTGGCACTTGTATTAGTGTGGAAAAAACACTTTTTGCCCTTGTGATAGTGTTGAAAAACCACTTTTCGCACTTGTGTTAGTGTTGAAAAACCACTTTTCGCACTTGTGTTAGTGTTGAAAAACCACTTTTCGCACTTGTGTTAGTGTTGAAAAACCACTTTTCGCACTTGTGTTGGTGCAGGAAACCACTTTTGCACTTGTATTACTGTGGAAAAAATACTTTTCGCACTTGTGTTAGTGTTGAAAAACCACTTTTCGCACTTGTGTTGGTGCAGGAAACCACTTTTCGCACTTGTGTTGGTGCAGGAAACCACTTTTGCACTTGTATTAGTGTGGAAAAAACACTTTTTGCCCTTGTGTTAGTGTTGAAAAACCACTTTTCGCACTTGTGATAGTGTTGAAAAACCACTTTTCGCACTTGTGTTGGTGCAGGAAACCACTTTTGCACTTGTATTAGTGTGGAAAAAACACTTTTTGCACTTGTGTTAGTGTTGAAAACCACTTTTTGCCCTTGTGATAGTGTTGAAAAACCACTTTTCGCACTTGTGTTGGTGCAGGAAACCACTTTTGCACTTGTATTAGTGTGGAAAAAACACTTTTTGCCCTTGTGTTAGTGTTGAAAAACCACTTTTCGCACTTGTGATAGTGTTGAAAAACCACTTTTCGCACTTGTGTTGGTGCAGGAAACCACTTTTGCACTTGTGTTAGTGTGAAAAAAACACTTTTTGCACTTGTGTTAGTGTTGAAAACCACTTTTCGCACTTGTGTTAGTGCTGAAAAACCACTTTTCGCACTTATGTTAGTGTTGAAAAACCACTCTTCGCACTTGTGTTAGTGTTGAAAAACCACTTTTCGCACTTGTGATAGTGTTGAAAAACCACTTTTCGCACTTGTGTTGGTGCAGGAAACCACTTTTGCACTTGTATTAGTGTGGAAAAACCACTTTTCGCACTTGTGTTAGTGCTGAAAAACCACTTTTCGCACTTGTGTTAGTGTTGAAAAACCACTTTTCGCACTTGTGTTAGTGTTGAAAAACCACTTTTCGCACTTGTGATAGTGTTGACAATGTTGAAAAACCACTTTTCGCACTTGTGATAGTGTTGAAAAACCACTTTTCGCACTTGTGTTGGTGCAGGAAACCACTTTTGCACTTGTATTAGTGTGGAAAAAACACTTTTTGCACTTGTGTTAGTGTTGAAAACCACTTTTCGCACTTGTGTTAGTGTTGAAAAACCACTTTTCGCACTTGTGTTAGTGTTGAAAAACCACTTTTCGCACTTGTGTTGGTGCTGAAAAACCACTTTTCGCACTTGTATTAGTGTTGAAAAACCACTTTTCGCACTTGTGATAGTGTTGACAATGTTGAAAAACCACTTTTCGCACTTGTGTTAGTGTTGAAAAACCACTTTTCGCACTTGTGTTAGTGTTGAAAAACCACTTTTCGCACTTGTGTTAGTGTTGAAAAACCACTTTTCGCACTTGTATTAGTGTTGAAAAACCACTTTTCGCACTTGTGATAGTGTTGACAATGTTGAAAAACCACTTTTCGCACTTGTGATAGTGTTGAAAAACCACTTTTCGCACTTGTGTTGGTGCAGGAAACCACTTTTGCACTTGTATTAGTGTGGAAAAAACACTTTTTGCACTTGTGTTAGTGTTGAAAACCACTTTTCGCACTTGTGTTAGTGTTGAAAAACCACTTTTCGCACTTGTGTTAGTGTTGAAAAACCACTTTTCGCACTTGTGTTGGTGCAGGAAACCACTTTTGCACTTGTATTAGTGTGGAAAAAACACTTTTTGCACTTGTGATAGTGTTGAAAAACCACTTTTCGCACTTGTGTTAGTGTTGAAAAACCACTTTTCGCACTTGTGTTGGTGCAGGAAACCACTTTTCGCACTTGTGATAGTGTGGCAAAACCACTTTTGCACTTGTATTAGTGTGGAAAAACCACATTTCGCACTTGTGTTAGTGTTGAAAAACCACTTTTCGCACTTGTGTTAGTGTTGAAAAACCACTTTTCGCACTTGTGTTAGTGTTGAAAAACCACTTTTCGCACTTGTGTTGGTGCAGGAAACCACTTTTGCACTTGTATTAGTGTGGAAAAATCACTTTTTGCATTTGTGATAGTGTTGAAAAACTACTTTTCGCACTTGTGTTAGTGTTGCAAAACCACTTTTCGCACTTGTGTTGGTGCAGGAAACCACTTTTGCACTTGTATTAGTGTGGAAAAATCACTTTTTGCATTTGTGATAGTGTTGAAAAACTACTTTTCGCAATTGTGTTAGTGTTGATAAACCACTTTTCGCACTTGTGTTGGTGCAGGAAACCACTTTTGCACTTGTATTAGTGTGGAAAAACCACTTTTCGCACTTGTGTTAGTGTTGAAAAACCACTTTTCGCACTTGTGTTAGTGTTGAAAAACCACTTTTCGCACTTGTGTTAGTGTTGAAAAACCACTTTTCGCACTTGTGTTGGTGCAGGAAACCACTTTTCGCACTTGTGATAGTGTGGAAAAACCACTTTTGCACTTGTATTAGTGTGGAAAAACCACTTTTCGCACTTGTGTTAGTGTTGAAAAACCACTTTTCGCACTTGTGTTGGTGCAGGAAACCACTTTTGCACTTGTATTAGTGTGGAAAGAACACTTTTTGCACTTGTGATAGTGTTGAAAAACCACTTTTCGCACTTGTGTTGGTGCAGGAAACCACTTTTGCACTTGTATTAGTGTGGAAAAAACACTTTTTGCACTTGTGATAGTGTTGAAAAAACACTTTTCGCACTTGTGTTGGTGCAGGAAACCACTTTTGCACTTGTATTAGTGTGGAAAAACCAATTTTTGCACTTGTGATAGTGTTGAAAAACCACTTTTCGCACTTGTGTTGGTGCAGGAAACCACTTTTGCACTTGTATTAGTGTGGAAAGAACACTTTTCGCACTTGTGTTGGTGCAGGAAACCACTTTTCGAACTTGTGTTGGTGCAGGAAACCACTTTTGCACTTGTGTTAGTGTTGGAAAACCACTTTTCGCACTTGTGTTGGTGCAGGAAACCACTTTTGCATTTGTATTAGTGTTGAAAAACCACTTTTCGCACTTGTGTTGGTGCAGGAAACCACTTTTCGCACTTGTGATAGTGTGGAAAAACCACTTTTGCACTTGTATTAGTTTGGAAAAAACACTTTTCGCACTTGTGTTAGTGTTGGAAAACCACTTTTCGCACTTGTGTTAGTGTTGAAAAACCACTTTTCGCACTTGTGTTGGTGTTGAAAAACCACTTTTCGCACTTGTGTTGGTGCAGGAAACCACTTTTGCACTTGTATTAGTGTGGAAAAAACCACTTTTCGCACTTGTGTTAGTGTTGAAAAACCACTTTTCGCACCTGTGTTGGTGCAGGAAACCACTTTTGCACTTGTATTAGTGTAGAAAAACCACTTTTCGCACTTGTGTTAGTGTTGAAAAACCACTTTTCGCACTTGTGTTAGTGTTGAAAAACCACTTTTCGCACTTGTGTTAGTGTTGAAAAACCACTTTTCGCACTTGTGTTAGTGTTGAAAAACCACTTTTCACACTTGTGTTAGTGTTGAAAAACCACTTTTCGCACTTGTGATAGTGTTGAAAAAACACTTTTCGCACTTGTGTTAGTGTTGAAAAACCACTTTTCGCACTTGTGTTGGTGCAGGAAACCACTTTTCACACTTGTGTTGGTGCAGGAAACCACTTTTCGCACTTGTGATAGTGTGGAAAAACCACTTTTGCACTTGTATTAGTGTGGCAAAACCACTTTTCGCACTTGTGTTGGTGCAGGAAACCACTTTTGCACTTGTATTAGTGTGGAAAAAACACTTTTCGCACTTGTGTTAGTGTTGAAAAACCACTTTTCGCACTTGTGTTGGTGCAGGAAACCACTTTTGCACTTGCATTAGTGTGGAAAAACCACTTTTCGCACTTGTGTTAGTGTTGAAAAACCACTTTTCGCACTTGTGTTAGTGTTGCAAAACCACTTTTCGCACTTGTGTTGGTGCAGGAAACCACTTTTGCACTTGTATTAGTGTGGAAAAACCACTTTTCGCACTTGTGTTAGTGCTGAAAAACCACTTTTCGCACTTGTGTTAGTGTTGAAAAACCACTTTTCGCACTTGTGTTAGTGTTGAAAAACCACTTTTCGCACTTGTGATAGTGTTGACAATGTTGAAAAACCACTTTTCGCACTTGTGATAGTGTTGAAAAACCACTTTTCGCACTTGTGTTGGTGCAGGAAACCACTTTTGCACTTGTATTAGTGTGGAAAAAACACTTTTTGCACTTGTGTTAGTGTTGAAAACCACTTTTCGCACTTGTGTTAGTGTTGAAAAACCACTTTTCGCACTTGTGTTAGTGTTGAAAAACCACTTTTCGCACTTGTGTTGGTGCAGGAAACCACTTTTGCACTTGTATTAGTGTGGAAAAAACACTTTTTGCACTTGTGATAGTGTTGAAAAACCACTTTTCGCACTTGTGTTAGTGTTGAAAAACCACTTTTCGCACTTGTGTTGGTGCAGGAAACCACTTTTCGCACTTGTGATAGTGTGGCAAAACCACTTTTGCACTTGTATTAGTGTGGAAAAACCACATTTCGCACTTGTGTTAGTGTTGAAAAACCACTTTTCGCACTTGTGTTAGTGTTGAAAAACCACATTTCGCACTTGTGTTGGTGCAGGAAACCACTTTTCGCACTTGTGATAGTGTGGAAAAACCACTTTTTCACTTGTATTAGTGTGGAAAAACCACATTTCGCACTTGTGTTAGTGTTGAAAAACCACTTTTCGTACTTGTGTTGGTGCAGGAAACCACTTTTGCACTTGTATTAGTGTGGAAAAACCACTTTTCGCACTTTTGTTAGTGTTGAAAAACCACTTTTCGCACTTGTGTTAGTGTGGAAAAACCACATTTCGCGCTTGTGTTAGTGTTGAAAAACCACTTTTCGCACTTGTGTTGGTGCAGGAAACCACTTTTGCACTTGTATTAGTGTGGAAAAAACACTTTTTACACTTGTGTTAGTGTTGAAAAACCACTTTTCGCACTTGTGTTAGTGTTGAAAACCCACTTTTCGCACTTGTGTTGTTGCAGGAAACCACTTTTGCACTTGTGTTGGTGCAGGAAACCACTTTTGCACTTGTATTAGTGTGGAAAAACCACTTTTCGCACTTGTGTTGGTGCAGGAAACCACTTTTGCACTTGTATTAGTGTGGAAAAACCACTGTTCGCACTTGTGTTAGTGTTGAAAAACCACTTTTCGCACTTGTGTTAGTGTTGCAAAACCACTTTTCGCACTTGTGTTGGTGCAGGAAACCACTTTTGCACTTGTATTAGTGTGGAAAAATCACTTTTTGCTTTTGTGCTAGTGTTGAAAAAATACTTTTCGCAATTGTGTTAGTGTTGAAAAACCAATTTTCGCACTTGTGTTGGTGCAGGAAACCACTTTTGCACTTGTATTAGTGTGGAAAAAACACTTTTTGCCCTTGTGATAGTGTTGAAAAACCACTTTTCGCACTTGTGTTAGTGTTGAAAAACCACTTTTCGCACTTGTGTTAGTGTTGAAAAACCACTTTTCGCACTTGTGTTGGTGCAGGAAACCACTTTTGCACTTGTATTACTGTGGAAAAAATACTTTTCGCACTTGTGTTAGTGTTGAAAAACCACTTTTCGCACTTGTGTTGGTGCAGGAAACCACTTTTCGCACTTGTAATAGTGTGGAAAACCACTTTGGCACTTGTATTAGTGTGGAAAAAACACTTTTTGCCCTTGTGATAGTGTTGAAAAACCACTTTTCGCACTTGTGTTAGTGTTGAAAAACCACTTTTCGCACTGTGTTAGTGTTGAAAAACCACTTTTCGCACTTGTGTTAGTGTTGAAAAACCACTTTTCGCACTTGTGTTGGTGCAGGAAACCACTTTTGCACTTGTATTACTGTGGAAAAAATACTTTTCGCACTTGTGTTAGTGTTGAAAAACCACTTTTCGCACTTGTGTTGGTGCAGGAAACCACTTTTCGCACTTGTGTTGGTGCAGGAAACCACTTTTGCACTTGTATTAGTGTGGAAAAAACACTTTTTGCCCTTGTGTTAGTGTTGAAAAACCACTTTTCGCACTTGTGATAGTGTTGAAAAACCACTTTTCGCACTTGTGTTGGTGCAGGAAACCACTTTTGCACTTGTATTAGTGTGGAAAAAACACTTTTTGCACTTGTGTTAGTGTTGAAAACCACTTTTTGCCCTTGTGATAGTGTTGAAAAACCACTTTTCGCACTTGTGTTGGTGCAGGAAACCACTTTTGCACTTGTATTAGTGTGGAAAAAACACTTTTTGCCCTTGTGTTAGTGTTGAAAAACCACTTTTCGCACTTGTGATAGTGTTGAAAAACCACTTTTCGCACTTGTGTTGGTGCAGGAAACCACTTTTGCACTTGTGTTAGTGTGAAAAAAACACTTTTTGCACTTGTGTTAGTGTTGAAAACCACTTTTCGCACTTGTGTTAGTGCTGAAAAACCACTTTTCGCACTTATGTTAGTGTTGAAAAACCACTCTTCGCACTTGTGTTAGTGTTGAAAAACCACTTTTCGCACTTGTGATAGTGTTGAAAAACCACTTTTCGCACTTGTGTTGGTGCAGGAAACCACTTTTGCACTTGTATTAGTGTGGAAAAACCACTTTTCGCACTTGTGTTAGTGCTGAAAAACCACTTTTCGCACTTGTGTTAGTGTTGAAAAACCACTTTTCGCACTTGTGTTAGTGTTGAAAAACCACTTTTCGCACTTGTGATAGTGTTGACAATGTTGAAAAACCACTTTTCGCACTTGTGATAGTGTTGAAAAACCACTTTTCGCACTTGTGTTGGTGCAGGAAACCACTTTTGCACTTGTATTAGTGTGGAAAAAACACTTTTTGCACTTGTGTTAGTGTTGAAAACCACTTTTCGCACTTGTGTTAGTGTTGAAAAACCACTTTTCGCACTTGTGTTGGTGCAGGAAACCACTTTTGCACTTGTATTAGTGTGGAAAAAACACTTTTTGCACTTGTGATAGTGTTGAAAAACCACTTTTCGCACTTGTGTTAGTGTTGAAAAACCACTTTTCGCACTTGTGTTGGTGCAGGAAACCACTTTTCGCACTTGTGATAGTGTGGCAAAACCACTTTTGCACTTGTATTAGTGTGGAAAAACCACATTTCGCACTTGTGTTAGTGTTGAAAAACCACTTTTCGCACTTGTGTTAGTGTTGAAAAACCACTTTTTGCACTTGTGTTAGTGTTGAAAAACCACATTTCGCACTTGTGTTGGTGCAGGAAACCACTTTTCGCACTTGTGATAGTGTGGAAAAACCACTTTTTCACTTGTATTAGTGTGGAAAAACCACATTTCGCACTTGTGTTAGTGTTGAAAAACCACTTTTCGTACTTGTGTTGGTGCAGGAAACCACTTTTGCACTTGTATTAGTGTGGAAAAACCACTTTTCGCACTTTTGTTAGTGTTGAAAAACCACTTTTCGCACTTGTGTTGTTGCAGGAAACCACATTTCGCACTTGTGTTGGTGCAGGAAACCACTTTTCGCACTTGTGATAGTGTGGAAAAACCACTTTTTCACTTGTATTAGTGTGGAAAAACCACATTTCGCGCTTGTGTTAGTGTTGAAAAACCACTTTTCGTACTTGTGTTGGTGCAGGAAACCACTTTTGCACTTGTATTAGTGTGGAAAAAACACTTTTTACACTTGTGTTAGTGTTGAAAAACCACTTTTCGCACTTGTGTTAGTGTTGAAAACCCACTTTTCGCACTTGTGTTGTTGCAGGAAACCACTTTTGCACTTGTGTTGGTGCAGGAAACCACTTTTGCACTTGTATTAGTGTGGAAAAACCACTTTTCGCACTTGTGTTGGTGCAGGAAACCACTTTTGCACTTGTATTAGTGTGGAAAAACCACTGTTCGCACTTGTGTTAGTGTTGAAAAACCACTTTTCGCACTTGTGTTAGTGTTGCAAAACCACTTTTCGCACTGTGTTGGTGCAGGAAACCACTTTTGCACTTGTATTAGTGTGGAAAAATCACTTTTTGCTTTTGTGCTAGTGTTGAAAAAATACTTTTCGCAATTGTGTTAGTTTTGAAAAACCAATTTTCGCACTTGTGTTGGTGCAGGAAACCACTTTTGCACTTGTATTAGTGTGGAAAAACCACTTTTCGCACTAGTGTTAGTGTTGAAAAACCACTTTTCGCACTTGTGTTAGTGTTGAAAAACCACTTTTCGCACTTGTGTTGGTGCAGGAAACCACTTTTGCACTTGTATTAGTGTGGAAAAAACACTTTTTGCCCTTGTGATAGTGTTGAAAAACCACTTTTCGCACTTGTGTTAGTGTTGAAAAACCACTTTTCGCACTTGTGTTAGTGTTGAAAAACCACTTTTCGCACTTGTGTTGGTGCAGGAAACCACTTTTGCACTTGTATTACTGTGGAAAAAATACTTTTCGCACTTGTGTTAGTGTTGAAAAACCACTTTTCGCACTTGTGTTGGTGCAGGAAACCACTTTTCGCACTTGTAATAGTGTGGAAAAACCACTTTGGCACTTGTATTAGTGTGGAAAAAACACTTTTTGCCCTTGTGATAGTGTTGAAAAACCACTTTTCGCACTTGTGTTGGTGCAGGAAACCACTTTTGCACTTGTATTAGTGTGGAAAAAACACTTTTTGCCCTTGTGTTAGTGTTGAAAAACCACTTTTCGCACTTGTGATAGTGTTGAAAAACCACTTTTCGCACTTGTGTTGGTGCAGGAAACCACTTTTGCACTTGTATTAGTGTGGAAAAAACACTTTTTGCACTTGTGTTAGTGTTGAAAACCACTTTTTGCCCTTGTGATAGTGTTGAAAAACCACTTTTCGCACTTGTGTTGGTGCAGGAAACCACTTTTGCACTTGTATTAGTGTGGAAAAAACACTTTTTGCCCTTGTGTTAGTGTTGAAAAACCACTTTTCGCACTTGTGTTAGTGTTGAAAAACCACTTTTCGCACTTGTGTTAGTGCTGAAAAACCACTTTTCGCACTTGTGTTGGTGCAGGAAACCACTTTTGCACTTGTATTAGTGTGGAAAAAACACTTTTTGCACTTGTGTTAGTGTTGAAAACCACTTTTCGCACTTGTGTTAGTGTTGAAAAACCACTTTTGCACTTGTATTAGTGTGGAAAAACCACTTTTCGCACTTGTGTTAGTGCTGAAAAACCACTTTTCGCACTTGTGTTAGTGTTGAAAAACCACTTTTCGCACTTGTGTTAGTGTTGAAAAACCACTTTTCGCACTTGTGATAGTGTTGACAATGTTGAAAAACCACTTTTCGCACTTGTGATAGTGTTGAAAAACCACTTTTCGCACTTGTGTTGGTGCAGGAAACCACTTTTGCACTTGTATTAGTGTGGAAAAAACACTTTTTGCACTTGTGTTAGTGTTGAAAACCACTTTTCGCACTTGTGTTAGTGTTGAAAAACCACTTTTCGCACTTGTGTTAGTGTTGAAAAACCACTTTTCGCACTTGTGTTGGTGCAGGAAACCACTTTTGCACTTGTATTAGTGTGGAAAAAACACTTTTTGCACTTGTGATAGTGTTGAAAAACCACTTTTCGCACTTGTGTTAGTGTTGAAAAACCACTTTTCGCACTTGTGTTGGTGCAGGAAACCACTTTTGCACTTGTATTAGTGTGGAAAAAACACTTTTTGCACTTGTGTTAGTGTTGAAAACCACTTTTCGCACTTGTGTTAGTGTTGAAAAACCACTTTTCGCACTTGTGTTAGTGTGGAAAAACCACATTTCGCACTTGTGTTAGTGTTGAAAAACCACTTTTCGCACTTGTGATAGTGTTGAAAAACCACTTTTCGCACTTGTGTTGGTGCAGGAAACCACTTTTGCACTTGTATTAGTGTGGAAAAAACACTTTTTGCCCTTGTGTTAGTGTTGAAAAACCACTTTTCGCACTTGTGATAGTGTTGAAAAACCACTTTTCGCACTTGTGTTTGTGCAGGAAACCTCTTTTGCACTTGTATTAGTGTGGAAAAACCACTTTTCGCACTTGTGTTAGTGTTGAAAAACCACTTTTCGCACTTGTGTTAGTGTTGCAAAACCACTTTTCGCACTTGTATTAGTGTGGAAAACCACTTGTTGGTGCAGGAAACCACTTTTGCACTTGTATTAGTGTGGAAAAATCACTTTTTGCATTTGTGATAGTGTTGAAAAACTACTTTTCGCAATTGTGTTAGTGTTGAAAAACCACTTTTCGCACTTGTGTTGGTGCAGGAAACCACTTTTGCACTTGTATTAGTGTGGAAAAAACACTTTTTGCCCTTGTGTTAGTGTTGAAAAACCACTTTTCGCACTTGTGATAGTGTTGAAAAACCACTTTTCGCACTTGTGTTGGTGCAGGAAACCACTTTTGCACTTGTATTAGTGTGGAAAAAACACTTTTTGCCCTTGTGTTAGTGTTGAAAAACCACTTTTCGCACTTGTGATAGTGTTGAAAAACCACTTTTCGCACTTGTGTTGGTGCAGGAAACCACTTTTGCACTTGTATTAGTGTGGAAAAAACACTTTTTGCACTTGTGTTAGTGTTGAAAACCACTTTTTGCCCTTGTGATAGTGTTGAAAAACCACTTTTCGCACTTGTGTTGGTGCAGGAAACCACTTTTGCACTTGTATTAGTGTGGAAAAAACACTTTTTGCCCTTGTGTTAGTGTTGAAAAACCACTTTTCGCACTTGTGATAGTGTTGAAAAACCACTTTTCGCACTTGTGTTGGTGCAGGAAACCACTTTTGCACTTGTATTAGTGTGAAAAAAACACTTTTTGCACTTGTGTTAGTGTTGAAAACCACTTTTCGCACTTGTGTTAGTGCTGAAAAACCACTTTTCGCACTTATGTTAGTGTTGAAAAACCACTTTTCGCACTTGTGTTAGTGTTGAAAAACCACTTTTCGCACTTGTGTTAGTGCTGAAAAACCACTTTTCGCACTTGTGTTGGTGCAGGAAACCACTTTTGCACTTGTATTAGTGTGGAAAAAACACTTTTTGCACTTGTGTTAGTGTTGAAAACCACTTTTCGCACTTGTGTTAGTGTTGAAAAACCACTTTTCGCACTTGTGTTAGTGTGGAAAAACCACATTTCGCACTTGTGTTAGTGTTGAAAAACCACTTTTCGCACTTGTGTTAGTGTTGAAAAACCACTTTTCGCACTTGTGTTAGTGTTGAAAAACCACTTTTCGCACTTGTGTTTGTGCAGGAAACCTCTTTTGCACTTGTATTAGTGTGGAAAAACCATTTTTCGCACTTGTGTTAGTGTTGAAAAACCACTTTTCGCACTTGTGTTAGTGTTGCAAAACCACTTTTCGCACTTGTATTAGTGTGGAAAACCACTTGTTGGTGCAGGAAACCACTTTTGCACTTGTATTAGTGTGGAAAAATCACTTTTTGCATTTGTGATAGTGTTGAAAAACTACTTTTCGCAATTGTGTTAGTGATGAAAAACCACTTTTCGCACTTGTGTTGGTGCAGGAAACCACTTTTGCACTTGTATTAGTGTGGAAAAAACACTTTTTACACTTGTGTTAGTGTTGAAAAACCACTTTTCGCACTTGTGTTAGTGTTGAAAACCACTTTTCGCACTTGTGTTGTTGCAGGAAACCACTTTTGCACTTGTGTTGGTGCAGGAAACCACTTTTGCACTTGTATTAGTGTGGAAAAACCACTTTTCGCACTTGTGTTGGTGCAGGAAACCACTTTTGCACTTGTATTAGTGTGGAAAAACCACTGTTCGCACTTGTGTTAGTGTTGAAAAACCACTTTTCGCACTTGTGTTAGTGTTGCAAAACCACTTTTCGCACTTGTGTTGGTGCAGGAAACCACTTTTGCACTTGTATTAGTGTGGAAAAATCACTTTTTGCTTTTGTGCTAGTGTTGAAAAAATACTTTTCGCAATTGTGTTAGTGTTGAAAAACCAATTTTCGCACTTGTGTTGGTGCAGGAAACCACTTTTGCACTTGTATTAGTGTGGAAAAACCACTTTTCGCACTAGTGTTAGTGTTGAAAAACCACTTTTCGCACTTGTGTGTGTTAGTGTTGAAAAACCACTTTTCGCACTTGTGTTGGTGCAGGAAACCACTTTTGCACTTGTATTAGTGTGGAAAAAACACTTTTTGCCCTTATGATAGTGTTGAAAAACCACTTTTCGCGCTTGTGTTAGTGTTGAAAAACCACTTTTCGCACTTGTGTTAGTGTTGAAAAACCACTTTTCGCACTTGTGTTAGTGTTGAAAAACCACTTTTCGCACTTGTGTTGGTGCAGGAAACCACTTTTGCACTTGTATTACTGTGGAAAAAACACTTTTTGCCCTTGTGTTAGTGTGAAAAACCACTTTTCGCACTTGTGATAGTGTTGAAAAACCACTTTTCGCACTTGTGTTGGTGCAGGAAACCACTTTTGCACTTGTATTAGTGTGAAAAAAACACTTTTTGCACTTGTGTTAGTGTTGAAAACCACTTTTCGCACTTGTGTTAGTGCTGAAAAACCACTTTTCGCACTTATGTTAGTGTTGAAAAACCACTTTTCGCACTTGTGTTAGTGTTGAAAAACCACTTTTCGCACTTGTGATGGTGTTGAAAAACCACTTTTCGCACTTGTGTTGGTGCAGGAAACCACTTTTGCACTTGTATTAGTGTGGAAAAACCACTTTTCGCACTTGTGTTAGTGCTGAAAAACCACTTTTCGCACTTGTGTTAGTGTTGAAAAACCACTTTTCGCACTTGTATTAGTGTTGAAAAACCACTTTTCGCACTTGTGTTGGTGCAGGAAACCACTTTTGCACTTGTATTAGTGTGGAAAAAACACTTTTTGCACTTGTGTTAGTGTTGAAAACCACTTTTCGCACTTGTGTTAGTGTTGAAAAACCACTTTTCGCACTTGTGTTAGTGTTGAAAAACTACTTTTCGCACTTGTGTTGGTGCAGGAAACCACTTTTGCACTTGTATTAGTGTGGAAAAAACACTTTTTGCACTTGTGATAGTGTTGAAAAACCACTTTTCGCACTTGTGTTAGTGTTGAAAAACCACTTTTCGCACTTGTGTTGGTGCAGGAAACCACTTTTCGCACTTGTGATAGTGTGGCAAAACCACTTTTGCACTTGTATTAGTGTGGAAAAACCACATTTCGCACTTGTGTTAGTGTTGAAAAACCACTTTTCGCACTTGTGTTAGTGTTGAAAAACCACTTTTCGCACTTGTGTTAGTGTTGAAAAACCACTTTTCGCACTTGTGTTGGTGCAGGAAACCACTTTTGCACTTGTATTAGTGTGGAAAAATCACTTTTTGCATTTGTGATAGTGTTGAAAAACTACTTTTCGCACTTGTGTTAGTGTTGCAAAACCACTTTTCGCACTTGTGTTGGTGCAGGAAACCACTTTTGCACTTGTATTAGTGTGGAAAAATCACTTTTTGCATTTGTGATAGTGTTGAAAAACTACTTTTCGCAATTGTGTTAGTGTTGATAAACCACTTTTCGCACTTGTGTTGGTGCAGGAAACCACTTTTGCACTTGTATTAGTGTGGAAAAACCACTTTTCGCACTTGTGTTAGTGTTGAAAAACCACTTTTCGCACTTGTGTTAGTGTTGAAAAACCACTTTTCGCACTTGTGTTAGTGTTGAAAAACCACTTTTCGCACTTGTGTTGGTGCAGGAAACCACTTTTCGCACTTGTGATAGTGTGGAAAAACCACTTTTGCACTTGTATTAGTGTGGAAAAACCACTTTTCGCACTTGTGTTAGTGTTGAAAAACCACTTTTCGCACTTGTGTTGGTGCAGGAAACCACTTTTGCACTTGTATTAGTGTGGAAAGAACACTTTTTGCACTTGTGATAGTGTTGAAAAACCACTTTTCGCACTTGTGTTGGTGCAGGAAACCACTTTTGCACTTGTATTAGTGTGGAAAAAACACTTTTTGCACTTGTGATAGTGTTGAAAAAACACTTTTCGCACTTGTGTTGGTGCAGGAAACCACTTTTGCACTTGTATTAGTGTGGAAAAACCAATTTTTGCACTTGTGATAGTGTTGAAAAACCACTTTTCGCACTTGTGTTGGTGCAGGAAACCACTTTTGCACTTGTATTAGTGTGGAAAGAACACTTTTCGCACTTGTGTTGGTGCAGGAAACCACTTTTCGAACTTGTGTTGGTGCAGGAAACCACTTTTGCACTTGTGTTAGTGTTGAAAAACCACTTTTCGCACTTGTGTTGGTGCAGGAAACCACTTTTGCATTTGTATTAGTGTTGAAAAACCACTTTTCGCACTTGTGTTGGTGCAGGAAACCACTTTTCGCACTTGTGATAGTGTGGAAAAACCACTTTTGCACTTGTATTAGTTTGGAAAAAACACTTTTCGCACTTGTGTTAGTGTTGGAAAACCACTTTTCGCACTTGTGTTAGTGTTGAAAAACCACTTTTCGCACTTGTGTTGGTGTTGAAAAACCACTTTTCGCACTTGTGTTGGTGCAGGAAACCACTTTTGCACTTGTATTAGTGTGGAAAAAACCACTTTTCGCACTTGTGTTAGTGTTGAAAAACCACTTTTCGCACCTGTGTTGGTGCAGGAAACCACTTTTGCACTTGCGTTAGTGTTGAAAAACCACTTTTCACACTTGTGTTAGTGTTGAAAAACCACTTTTCGCACCTGTGTTAGTGTTGAAAACCACTTTTCGCACTTGTGTTGTTGCAGGAAACCACTTTGCACTTGTATTAGTGTGGAAAAAACACTTTTCGCACTTGTGTTAGTGTTGAAAAACCACTTTTCGCACTTGTGTTTGTGCAGGAAACCTCTTTTGCACCTGTATTAGTGTGGAAAAACCACTTTTCGCACTTGTGTTAGTGTTGAAAAACCACTTTTCGCACTTGTGTTGGTGCATGAAACCACTTTTGCACTTGTATTAGTGTGGAAAAACCACTTTTCGCACTTGTGTTAATGTTGAAAAACCACTTTTCGCACTTGTGTTAGTGTTGCAAAACCACTTTTTGCACTTGTATTAGTGTGGAAAACCACTTGTTGGTGCAGGAAACCACTTTTGCACTTGTATTAGTGTGGAAAAATCACTTTTTGCATTTGTGATAGTGTTGAAAAACTACTTTTCGCAATTGTGTTAGTGTTGAAAAACCACTTTTCGCACTAGTGTTGGTGCAGGAAACCACTTTTGCACTTGTATTAGTGTGGAAAAACCACTTTTCGCACTTGTGTTAGTGTTGAAAAACCACTTTTCGCACTTGTGTTAGTGTTGAAAAACCACTTTTCGCACTTGTGTTAGTGTTGAAAAACCACTTTTCGCACTTGTGTTAGTGTTGAAAAACCACTTTTCACACTTGTGTTAGTGTTGAAAAACCACTTTTCGCACTTGTGATAGTGTTGAAAAAACACTTTTCGCACTTGTGTTAGTGTTGAAAAACCACTTTTCGCACTTGTGTTGGTGCAGGAAACCACTTTTCACACTTGTGTTGGTGCAGGAAACCACTTTTCGCACTTGTGATAGTGTGGAAAAACCACTTTTGCACTTGTATTAGTGTGGCAAAACCACTTTTCGCACTTGTGTTGGTGCAGGAAACCACTTTTGCACTTGTATTAGTGTGGAAAAAACACTTTTCGCACTTGTGTTAGTGTTGAAAAACCACTTTTCGCACTTGTGTTGGTGCAGGAAACCACTTTTGCACTTGCATTAGTGTGGAAAAACCACTTTTCGCACTTGTGTTAGTGTTGAAAAACCACTTTTCGCACTTGTGTTAGTGTTGCAAAACCACTTTTCGCACTTGTGTTGGTGCAGGAAACCACTTTTGCACTTGTATTAGTGTGGAAAAACCACTTTTCGCACTTGTGTTAGTGCTGAAAAACCACTTTTCGCACTTGTGTTAGTGTTGAAAAACCACTTTTCGCACTTGTGTTAGTGTTGAAAAACCACTTTTCGCACTTGTGATAGTGTTGACAATGTTGAAAAACCACTTTTCGCACTTGTGATAGTGTTGAAAAACCACTTTTCGCACTTGTGTTGGTGCAGGAAACCACTTTTGCACTTGTATTAGTGTGGAAAAAACACTTTTTGCACTTGTGTTAGTGTTGAAAACCACTTTTCGCACTTGTGTTAGTGTTGAAAAACCACTTTTCGCACTTGTGTTAGTGTTGAAAAACCACTTTTCGCACTTGTGTTGGTGCAGGAAACCACTTTTGCACTTGTATTAGTGTGGAAAAAACACTTTTTGCACTTGTGATAGTGTTGAAAAACCACTTTTCGCACTTGTGTTAGTGTTGAAAAACCACTTTTCGCACTTGTGTTGGTGCAGGAAACCACTTTTCGCACTTGTGATAGTGTGGCAAAACCACTTTTGCACTTGTATTAGTGTGGAAAAACCACATTTCGCACTTGTGTTAGTGTTGAAAAACCACTTTTCGCACTTGTGTTAGTGTTGAAAAACCACATTTCGCACTTGTGTTGGTGCAGGAAACCACTTTTCGCACTTGTGATAGTGTGGAAAAACCACTTTTTCACTTGTATTAGTGTGGAAAAACCACATTTCGCACTTGTGTTAGTGTTGAAAAACCACTTTTCGTACTTGTGTTGGTGCAGGAAACCACTTTTGCACTTGTATTAGTGTGGAAAAACCACTTTTCGCACTTTTGTTAGTGTTGAAAAACCACTTTTCGCACTTGTGTTAGTGTGGAAAAACCACATTTCGCGCTTGTGTTAGTGTTGAAAAACCACTTTTCGCACTTGTGTTGGTGCAGGAAACCACTTTTGCACTTGTATTAGTGTGGAAAAAACACTTTTTACACTTGTGTTAGTGTTGAAAAACCACTTTTCGCACTTGTGTTAGTGTTGAAAACCCACTTTTCGCACTTGTGTTGTTGCAGGAAACCACTTTTGCACTTGTGTTGGTGCAGGAAACCACTTTTGCACTTGTATTAGTGTGGAAAAACCACTTTTCGCACTTGTGTTGGTGCAGGAAACCACTTTTGCACTTGTATTAGTGTGGAAAAACCACTGTTCGCACTTGTGTTAGTGTTGAAAAACCACTTTTCGCACTTGTGTTAGTGTTGCAAAACCACTTTTCGCACTTGTGTTGGTGCAGGAAACCACTTTTGCACTTGTATTAGTGTGGAAAAATCACTTTTTGCTTTTGTGCTAGTGTTGAAAAAATACTTTTCGCAATTGTGTTAGTGTTGAAAAACCAATTTTCGCACTTGTGTTGGTGCAGGAAACCACTTTTGCACTTGTATTAGTGTGGAAAAACCACTTTTCGCACTCGTGTTAGTGTTGAAAAACCACTTTTCGCACTTGTGTTAGTGTTGAAAAACCACTTTTCGCACTTGTGTTGGTGCAGGAAACCACTTTTGCACTTGTATTAGTGTGGAAAAAACACTTTTTGCCCTTGTGATAGTGTTGAAAAACCACTTTTCGCACTTGTGTTAGTGTTGAAAAACCACTTTTCGCACTTGTGTTAGTGTTGAAAAACCACTTTTCGCACTTGTGTTGGTGCAGGAAACCACTTTTGCACTTGTATTACTGTGGAAAAAATACTTTTCGCACTTGTGTTAGTGTTGAAAAACCACTTTTCGCACTTGTGTTGGTGCAGGAAACCACTTTTCGCACTTGTAATAGTGTGGAAAACCACTTTGGCACTTGTATTAGTGTGGAAAAAACACTTTTTGCCCTTGTGATAGTGTTGAAAAACCACTTTTCGCACTTGTGTTAGTGTTGAAAAACCACTTTTCGCACTTGTGTTAGTGTTGAAAAACCACTTTTCGCACTTGTGTTAGTGTTGAAAAACCACTTTTCGCACTTGTGTTGGTGCAGGAAACCACTTTTGCACTTGTATTACTGTGGAAAAAATACTTTTCGCACTTGTGTTAGTGTTGAAAAACCACTTTTCGCACTTGTGTTGGTGCAGGAAACCACTTTTCGCACTTGTGTTGGTGCAGGAAACCACTTTTGCACTTGTATTAGTGTGGAAAAAACACTTTTTGCCCTTGTGTTAGTGTTGAAAAACCACTTTTCGCACTTGTGATAGTGTTGAAAAACCACTTTTCGCACTTGTGTTGGTGCAGGAAACCACTTTTGCACTTGTATTAGTGTGGAAAAAACACTTTTTGCACTTGTGTTAGTGTTGAAAACCACTTTTTGCCCTTGTGATAGTGTTGAAAAACCACTTTTCGCACTTGTGTTGGTGCAGGAAACCACTTTTGCACTTGTATTAGTGTGGAAAAAACACTTTTTGCCCTTGTGTTAGTGTTGAAAAACCACTTTTCGCACTTGTGATAGTGTTGAAAAACCACTTTTCGCACTTGTGTTGGTGCAGGAAACCACTTTTGCACTTGTGTTAGTGTGAAAAAAACACTTTTTGCACTTGTGTTAGTGTTGAAAACCACTTTTCGCACTTGTGTTAGTGCTGAAAAACCACTTTTCGCACTTATGTTAGTGTTGAAAAACCACTCTTCGCACTTGTGTTAGTGTTGAAAAACCACTTTTCGCACTTGTGATAGTGTTGAAAAACCACTTTTCGCACTTGTGTTGGTGCAGGAAACCACTTTTGCACTTGTATTAGTGTGGAAAAACCACTTTTCGCACTTGTGTTAGTGCTGAAAAACCACTTTTCGCACTTGTGTTAGTGTTGAAAAACCACTTTTCGCACTTGTGTTAGTGTTGAAAAACCACTTTTCGCACTTGTGATAGTGTTGACAATGTTGAAAAACCACTTTTCGCACTTGTGATAGTGTTGAAAAACCACTTTTCGCACTTGTGTTGGTGCAGGAAACCACTTTTGCACTTGTATTAGTGTGGAAAAAACACTTTTTGCACTTGTGTTAGTGTTGAAAACCACTTTTCGCACTTGTGTTAGTGTTGAAAAACCACTTTTCGCACTTGTGTTAGTGTTGAAAAACCACTTTTCGCACTTGTGTTGGTGCAGGAAACCACTTTTGCACTTGTATTAGTGTGGAAAAAACACTTTTTGCACTTGTGATAGTGTTGAAAAACCACTTTTCGCACTTGTGTTAGTGTTGAAAAACCACTTTTCGCACTTGTGTTGGTGCAGGAAACCACTTTTCGCACTTGTGATAGTGTGGCAAAACCACTTTTGCACTTGTATTAGTGTGGAAAAACCACATTTCGCACTTGTGTTAGTGTTGAAAAACCACTTTTCGCACTTGTGTTAGTGTTGAAAAACCACTTTTTGCACTTGTGTTAGTGTTGAAAAACCACATTTCGCACTTGTGTTGGTGCAGGAAACCACTTTTCGCACTTGTGATAGTGTGGAAAAACCACTTTTTCACTTGTATTAGTGTGGAAAAACCACATTTCGCACTTGTGTTAGTGTTGAAAAACCACTTTTCGTACTTGTGTTGGTGCAGGAAACCACTTTTGCACTTGTATTAGTGTGGAAAAACCACTTTTCGCACTTTTGTTAGTGTTGAAAAACCACTTTTCGCACTTGTGTTGTTGCAGGAAACCACATTTCGCACTTGTGTTGGTGCAGGAAACCACTTTTCGCACTTGTGATAGTGTGGAAAAACCACTTTTTCACTTGTATTAGTGTGGAAAAACCACATTTCGCGCTTGTGTTAGTGTTGAAAAACCACTTTTCGTACTTGTGTTGGTGCAGGAAACCACTTTTGCACTTGTATTAGTGTGGAAAAAACACTTTTTACACTTGTGTTAGTGTTGAAAAACCACTTTTCGCACTTGTGTTAGTGTTGAAAACCCACTTTTCGCACTTGTGTTGTTGCAGGAAACCACTTTTGCACTTGTGTTGGTGCAGGAAACCACTTTTGCACTTGTATTAGTGTGGAAAAACCACTTTTCGCACTTGTGTTGGTGCAGGAAACCACTTTTGCACTTGTATTAGTGTGGAAAAACCACTGTTCGCACTTGTGTTAGTGTTGAAAAACCACTTTTCGCACTTGTGTTAGTGTTGCAAAACCACTTTTCGCACTGTGTTGGTGCAGGAAACCACTTTTGCACTTGTATTAGTGTGGAAAAATCACTTTTTGCTTTTGTGCTAGTGTTGAAAAAATACTTTTCGCAATTGTGTTAGTTTTGAAAAACCAATTTTCGCACTTGTGTTGGTGCAGGAAACCACTTTTGCACTTGTATTAGTGTGGAAAAACCACTTTTCGCACTAGTGTTAGTGTTGAAAAACCACTTTTCGCACTTGTGTTAGTGTTGAAAAACCACTTTTCGCACTTGTGTTGGTGCAGGAAACCACTTTTGCACTTGTATTAGTGTGGAAAAAACACTTTTTGCCCTTGTGATAGTGTTGAAAAACCACTTTTCGCACTTGTGTTAGTGTTGAAAAACCACTTTTCGCACTTGTGTTAGTGTTGAAAAACCACTTTTCGCACTTGTGTTGGTGCAGGAAACCACTTTTGCACTTGTATTACTGTGGAAAAAATACTTTTCGCACTTGTGTTAGTGTTGAAAAACCACTTTTCGCACTTGTGTTGGTGCAGGAAACCACTTTTCGCACTTGTAATAGTGTGGAAAAACCACTTTGGCACTTGTATTAGTGTGGAAAAAACACTTTTTGCCCTTGTGATAGTGTTGAAAAACCACTTTTCGCACTTGTGTTGGTGCAGGAAACCACTTTTGCACTTGTATTAGTGTGGAAAAAACACTTTTTGCCCTTGTGTTAGTGTTGAAAAACCACTTTTCGCACTTGTGATAGTGTTGAAAAACCACTTTTCGCACTTGTGTTGGTGCAGGAAACCACTTTTGCACTTGTATTAGTGTGGAAAAAACACTTTTTGCACTTGTGTTAGTGTTGAAAACCACTTTTTGCCCTTGTGATAGTGTTGAAAAACCACTTTTCGCACTTGTGTTGGTGCAGGAAACCACTTTTGCACTTGTATTAGTGTGGAAAAAACACTTTTTGCCCTTGTGTTAGTGTTGAAAACCACTTTTCGCACTTGTGTTAGTGCTGAAAAACCACTTTTCGCACTTATGTTAGTGTTGAAAAACCACTTTTCGCACTTGTGTTAGTGTTGAAAAACCACTTTTCGCACTTGTGTTAGTGCTGAAAAACCACTTTTCGCACTTGTGTTGGTGCAGGAAACCACTTTTGCACTTGTATTAGTGTGGAAAAAACACTTTTTGCACTTGTGTTAGTGTTGAAAACCACTTTTCGCACTTGTGTTAGTGTTGAAAAACCACTTTTCGCACTTGTGTTAGTGTGGAAAAACCACATTTCGCACTTGTGTTAGTGTTGAAAAACCACTTTTCGCACTTGTGTTAGTGTTGAAAAACCACTTTTCGCACTTGTGTTAGTGTTGAAAAACCACTTTTCGCACTTGTGTTTGTGCAGGAAACCTCTTTTGCACTTGTATTAGTGTGGAAAAACCACTTTTCGCACTTGTGTTAGTGTTGCAAAACCACTTTTCGCACTTGTATTAGTGTGGAAAACCACTTGTTGGTGCAGGAAACCACTTTTGCACTTGTATTAGTGTGGAAAAATCACTTTTTGCATTTGTGATAGTGTTGAAAAACTACTTTTCGCAATTGTGTTAGTGTTGAAAAACCACTTTTCGCACTTGTGTTGGTGCAGGAAACCACTTTTGCACTTGTATTAGTGTGGAAAAAACACTTTTTACACTTGTGTTAGTGTTGAAAAACCACTTTTCGCACTTGTGTTAGTGTTGAAAACCACTTTTCGCACTTGTGTTGTTGCAGGAAACCACTTTTGCACTTGTGTTGGTGCAGGAAACCACTTTTGCACTTGTATTAGTGTGGAAAAACCACTTTTCGCACTTGTGTTGGTGCAGGAAACCACTTTTCGCACTTGTAATAGTGTGGAAAAACCACTTTGGCACTTGTATTAGTGTGGAAAAAACACTTTTTGCCCTTGTGATAGTGTTGAAAAACCACTTTTCGCACTTGTGTTGGTGCAGGAAACCACTTTTGCACTTGTATTAGTGTGGAAAAAACACTTTTTGCCCTTGTGTTAGTGTTGAAAAACCACTTTTCGCACTTGTGATAGTGTTGAAAAACCACTTTTCGCACTTGTGTTGGTGCAGGAAACCACTTTTGCACTTGTATTAGTGTGGAAAAAACACTTTTTGCACTTGTGTTAGTGTTGAAAACCACTTTTTGCCCTTGTGATAGTGTTGAAAAACCACTTTTCGCACTTGTGTTGGTGCAGGAAACCACTTTTGCACTTGTATTAGTGTGGAAAAAACACTTTTTGCCCTTGTGTTAGTGTTGAAAAACCACTTTTCGCACTTGTGATAGTGTTGAAAAACCACTTTTCGCACTTGTGTTGGTGCAGGAAACCACTTTTGCACTTGTATTAGTGTGAAAAAAACACTTTTTGCACTTGTGTTAGTGTTGAAAACCACTTTTCGCACTTGTGTTAGTGCTGAAAAACCACTTTTCGCACTTATATTAGTGTTGAAAAACCACTTTTCGCACTTGTGTTAGTGTTGAAAAACCACTTTTCGCACTTGTGTTAGTGCTGAAAAACCACTTTTCGCACTTGTGTTGGTGCAGGAAACCACTTTTGCACTTGTATTAGTGTGGAAAAAACACTTTTTGCACTTGTGTTAGTGTTGAAAACCACTTTTCGCACTTGTGTTAGTGTTGAAAAACCACTTTTGCACTTGTATTAGTGTGGAAAAACCACTTTTCGCACTTGTGTTAGTGCTGAAAAACCACTTTTCGCACTTGTGTTAGTGTTGAAAAACCACTTTTCGCACTTGTGTTAGTGTTGAAAAACCACTTTTCGCACTTGTGATAGTGTTGACAATGTTGAAAAACCACTTTTCGCACTTGTGATAGTGTTGAAAAACCACTTTTCGCACTTGTGTTGGTGCAGGAAACCACTTTTGCACTTGTATTAGTGTGGAAAAAACACTTTTTGCACTTGTGTTAGTGTTGAAAACCACTTTTCGCACTTGTGTTAGTGTTGAAAAACCACTTTTCGCACTTGTGTTAGTGTTGAAAAACCACTTTTCGCACTTGTGTTGGTGCAGGAAACCACTTTTGCACTTGTATTAGTGTGGAAAAAACACTTTTTGCACTTGTGATAGTGTTGAAAAACCACTTTTCGCACTTGTGTTAGTGTTGAAAAACCACTTTTCGCACTTGTGTTAGTGCTGAAAAACCACTTTTCGCACTTGTGTTGGTGCAGGAAACCACTTTTGCACTTGTATTAGTGTGGAAAAAACACTTTTTGCACTTGTGTTAGTGTTGAAAACCACTTTTCGCACTTGTGTTAGTGTTGAAAAACCACTTTTCGCACTTGTGTTAGTGTGGAAAAACCACATTTCGCACTTGTGTTAGTGTTGAAAAACCACTTTTCGCACTTGTGTTAGTGTTGAAAACCCACTTTTCGCACTTGTGTTAGTGTTGAAAAACCACTTTTCGCACTTGTGTTTGTGCAGGAAACCTCTTTAGCACTTGTATTAGTGTGGAAAAACCACTTTTCGCACTTGTGTTAGTGTTGAAAAACCACTTTTCGCACTTGTGTTAGTGTTGCAAAACCACTTTTCGCACTTGTATTAGTGTGGAAAACCACTTGTTGGTGCAGGAAACCACTTTTGCACTTGTATTAGTGTGGAAAAATCACTTTTTGCATTTGTGATAGTGTTGAAAAACTACTTTTCGCAATTGTGTTAGTGTTGAAAAACCACTTTTCGCACTTGTGTTGGTGCAGGAAACCACTTTTGCACTTGTATTAGTGTGGAAAAAACACTTTTTACACTTGTGTTAGTGTTGAAAAACCACTTTTCGCACTTGTGTTAGTGTTGAAAACCACTTTTCGCACTTGTGTTGTTGCAGGAAACCACTTTTGCACTTGTGTTGGTGCAGGAAACCACTTTTGCACTTGTATTAGTGTGGAAAAACCACTTTTCGCACTTGTGTTGGTGCAGGAAACCACTTTTCGCACTTGTAATAGTGTGGAAAAACCACTTTGGCACTTGTATTAGTGTGGAAAAAACACTTTTTGCCCTTGTGATAGTGTTGAAAAACCACTTTTCGCACTTGTGTTGGTGCAGGAAACCACTTTTGCACTTGTATTAGTGTGGAAAAAACACTTTTTGCCCTTGTGTTAGTGTTGAAAAACCACTTTTCGCACTTGTGATAGTGTTGAAAAACCACTTTTCGCACTTGTGTTGGTGCAGGAAACCACTTTTGCACTTGTATTAGTGTGGAAAAAACACTTTTTGCACTTGTGTTAGTGTTGAAAACCACTTTTTGCCCTTGTGATAGTGTTGAAAAACCACTTTTCGCACTTGTGTTGGTGCAGGAAACCACTTTTGCACTTGTATTAGTGTGGAAAAAACACTTTTTGCCCTTGTGTTAGTGTTGAAAAACCACTTTTCGCACTTGTGTTAGTGTTGAAAAACCACTTTTCGCACTTGTGTTAGTGCTGAAAAACCACTTTTCGCACTTGTGTTGGTGCAGGAAACCACTTTTGCACTTGTATTAGTGTGGAAAAAACACTTTTTGCACTTGTGTTAGTGTTGAAAACCACTTTTCGCACTTGTGTTAGTGTTGAAAAACCACTTTTGCACTTGTATTAGTGTGGAAAAACCACTTTTCGCACTTGTGTTAGTGCTGAAAAACCACTTTTCGCACTTGTGTTAGTGTTGAAAAACCACTTTTCGCACTTGTGTTAGTGTTGAAAAACCACTTTTCGCACTTGTGATAGTGTTGACAATGTTGAAAAACCACTTTTCGCACTTGTGATAGTGTTGAAAAACCACTTTTCGCACTTGTGTTGGTGCAGGAAACCACTTTTGCACTTGTATTAGTGTGGAAAAAACACTTTTTGCACTTGTGTTAGTGTTGAAAACCACTTTTCGCACTTGTGTTAGTGTTGAAAAACCACTTTTCGCACTTGTGTTAGTGTTGAAAAACCACTTTTCGCACTTGTGTTGGTGCAGGAAACCACTTTTGCACTTGTATTAGTGTGGAAAAAACACTTTTTGCACTTGTGATAGTGTTGAAAAACCACTTTTCGCACTTGTGTTAGTGTTGAAAAACCACTTTTCGCACTTGTGTTGGTGCAGGAAACCACTTTTGCACTTGTATTAGTGTGGAAAAAACACTTTTTGCACTTGTGTTAGTGTTGAAAACCACTTTTCGCACTTGTGTTAGTGTTGAAAAACCACTTTTCGCACTTGTGTTAGTGTGGAAAAACCACATTTCGCACTTGTGTTAGTGTTGAAAAACCACTTTTCGCACTTGTGTTAGTGTTGAAAAACCACTTTTCGCACTTGTGTTAGTGTTGAAAAACCACTTTTCGCACTTGTGTTTGTGCAGGAAACCTCTTTTGCACTTGTATTAGTGTGGAAAAACCACTTTTCGCACTTGTGTTAGTGTTGAAAAACCACTTTTCGCACTTGTGTTAGTGTTGCAAAACCACTTTTCGCACTTGTATTAGTGTGGAAAACCACTTGTTGGTGCAGGAAACCACTTTTGCACTTGTATTAGTGTGGAAAAATCACTTTTTGCATTTGTGATAGTGTTGAAAAACTACTTTTCGCAATTGTGTTAGTGTTGAAAAACCACTTTTCGCACTTGTGTTGGTGCAGGAAACCACTTTTGCACTTGTATTAGTGTGGAAAAAACACTTTTTACACTTGTGTTAGTGTTGAAAAACCACTTTTCGCACTTGTGTTAGTGTTGAAAACCACTTTTCGCACTTGTGTTGTTGCAGGAAACCACTTTTGCACTTGTGTTGGTGCAGGAAACCACTTTTGCACTTGTATTAGTGTGGAAAAACCACTTTTCGCACTTGTGTTGGTGCAGGAAACCACTTTTCGCACTTGTAATAGTGTGGAAAAACCACTTTGGCACTTGTATTAGTGTGGAAAAAACACTTTTTGCCCTTGTGATAGTGTTGAAAAACCACTTTTCGCACTTGTGTTGGTGCAGGAAACCACTTTTGCACTTGTATTAGTGTGGAAAAAACACTTTTTGCCCTTGTGTTAGTGTTGAAAAACCACTTTTCGCACTTGTGATAGTGTTGAAAAACCACTTTTCGCACTTGTGTTGGTGCAGGAAACCACTTTTGCACTTGTATTAGTGTGGAAAAAACACTTTTTGCACTTGTGTTAGTGTTGAAAACCACTTTTTGCCCTTGTGATAGTGTTGAAAAACCACTTTTCGCACTTGTGTTGGTGCAGGAAACCACTTTTGCACTTGTATTAGTGTGGAAAAAACACTTTTTGCCCTTGTGTTAGTGTTGAAAAACCACTTTTCGCACTTGTGATAGTGTTGAAAAACCACTTTTCGCACTTGTGTTGGTGCAGGAAACCACTTTTGCACTTGTATTAGTGTGAAAAAAACACTTTTTGCACTTGTGTTAGTGTTGAAAACCACTTTTCGCACTTGTGTTAGTGCTGAAAAACCACTTTTCGCACTTATGTTAGTGTTGAAAAACCACTTTTCGCACTTGTGTTAGTGTTGAAAAACCACTTTTCGCACTTGTGTTAGTGCTGAAAAACCACTTTTCGCACTTGTGTTGGTGCAGGAAACCACTTTTGCACTTGTATTAGTGTGGAAAAAACACTTTTTGCACTTGTGTTAGTGTTGAAAACCACTTTTCGCACTTGTGTTAGTGTTGAAAAACCACTTTTCGCACTTGTGTTAGTGTGGAAAAACCACATTTCGCACTTGTGTTAGTGTTGAAAAACCACTTTTCGCACTTGTGTTAGTGTTGAAAAACCACTTTTCGCACTTGTGTTAGTGTTGAAAAACCACTTTTCGCACTTGTGTTTGTGCAGGAAACCTCTTTTGCACTTGTATTAGTGTGGAAAAACCACTTTTCGCACTTGTGTTAGTGTTGAAAAACCACTTTTCGCACTTGTGTTAGTGTTGCAAAACCACTTTTCGCACTTGTATTAGTGTGGAAAACCACTTGTTGGTGCAGGAAACCACTTTTGCACTTGTATTAGTGTGGAAAAATCACTTTTTGCATTTGTGATAGTGTTGAAAAACTACTTTTCGCAATTGTGTTAGTGTTGAAAAACCACTTTTCGCACTTGTGTTGGTGCAGGAAACCACTTTTGCACTTGTATTAGTGTGGAAAAAACACTTTTTACACTTGTGTTAGTGTTGAAAAACCACTTTTCGCACTTGTGTTAGTGTTGAAAACCACTTTTCGCACTTGTGTTGTTGCAGGAAACCACTTTTGCACTTGTGTTGGTGCAGGAAACCACTTTTGCACTTGTATTAGTGTGGAAAAACCACTTTTCGCACTTGTGTTGGTGCAGGAAACCACTTTTGCACTTGTATTAGTGTGGAAAAACCACTGTTCGCACTTGTGTTAGTGTTGAAAAACCACTTTTCGCACTTGTGTTAGTGTTGCAAAACTACTTTTCGCACTTGTGTTGGTGCAGGAAACCACTTTTGCACTTGTATTAGTGTGGAAAAATCACTTTTTGCTTTTGTGCTAGTGTTGAAAAAATACTTTTCGCAATTGTGTTAGTGTTGAAAAACCAATTTTCGCACTTGTGTTGGTGCAGGAAACCACTTTTGCACTTGTATTAGTGTGGAAAAACCACTTTTCGCACTAGTGTTAGTGTTGAAAAACCACTTTTCGCACTTGTGTGTGTTAGTGTTGAAAAACCACTTTTCGCACTTGTGTTGGTGCAGGAAACCACTTTTGCACTTGTATTAGTGTGGAAAAAACACTTTTTGCCCTTATGATAGTGTTGAAAAACCACTTTTCGCGCTTGTGTTAGTGTTGAAAAACCACTTTTCGCACTTGTGTTAGTGTTGAAAAACCACTTTTCGCACTTGTGTTAGTGTTGAAAAACCACTTTTCGCACTTGTGTTGGTGCAGGAAACCACTTTTGCACTTGTATTACTGTGGAAAAAATACTTTTCGCACTTGTGTTAGTGTTGAAAAACCACTTTTCGCACTTGTGTTAGTGTTGAAAAACCACTTTTCGCACTTGTGTTAGTGTT
This sequence comes from Myxine glutinosa, assembly GCF_964187855.1. Classification (NCBI taxonomy): domain Eukaryota; kingdom Metazoa; phylum Chordata; class Myxini; order Myxiniformes; family Myxinidae; genus Myxine; species Myxine glutinosa. The sequence goes on along the minus strand of NW_027618428.1, from coordinate 21,476 downwards.
GAAAAACCACTTTGGCACTTGAATTAGTGTGGAAAAACCACTTTTTGCACTTGTGTTAGTGTTGAAAACCACTTTTCGCACTTGTGTTAGTGTTGAAAAACCACTTTTCGCACTTGTGTTAGTGTTGAAAAACCACTTTTCGCACTTGTGTTAGTGTTGAAAAACCACTTTTCGCACTTGTGTTAGTGTTGAAAAACCACTTTTCGCACTTGTGTTAGTGTTGAAAAACCACTTTTCGCACTTGTGTTCGTGTTGAAAACCACTTTTCGCACTTGTGTTAGTGTTGAAAAAACACTTTTTGCCCTTGTGATAGTGTTGAAAAACCACTTTTCGCACTTGTGTTAGTGTTGAAAAACCACTTTTCGCACTTGTGTTAGTGTTGAAAAACCACTTTTCGCACTTGTGTTAGTGTTGAAAAACCACTTTTCGCACTTGTGTTGGTGCAGGAAACCACTTTTGCACTTGTATTAGTGTGGAAAAAACACTTTTTACACTTGTGATAGTGTTGAAAAACCACTTTTCGCACTTGTGTTGGTGCAGGAAACCACTTTTGCACTTGTATTAGTGTGGAAAAAACACTTTTTGCACTTGTGTTAGTGTTGAAAACCACTTTTCGCACCTGTGTTAGTGTTGAAAAACCACTTTTCGCACTTGTGTTAGTGTTGAAAAACCACTTTTCGCACTTGTGTTGGTGCAGGAAACCACTTTTGCACTTGTATTAGTGTGGAAAAATCACTTTTTGCATTTGTGATAGTGTTGAAAAACTACTTTTCGCACTTGTGTTAGTGTTGCAAAACCACTTTTCGCACTTGTGTTGGTGCAGGAAACCACTTTTGCACTTGTATTAGTGTGGAAAAATCACTTTTTGCATTTGTGATAGTGTTGAAAAACTACTTTTCGCAATTGTGTTAGTGTTGATAAACCACTTTTCGCACTTGTGTTGGTGCAGGAAACCACTTTTGCACTTGTATTAGTGTGGAAAAACCACTTTTCGCACTTGTGTTAGTGTTGAAAAACCACTTTTCGCACTTGTGTTAGTGTTGAAAAACCACTTTTCGCACTTGTGTTAGTGTTGAAAAACCACTTTTCGCACTTGTGTTGGTGCAGGAAACCACTTTTCGCACTTGTGATAGTGTGGAAAAACCACTTTTGCACTTGTATTAGTGTGGAAAAACCACTTTTCGCACTTGTGTTAGTGTTGAAAAACCACTTTTCGCACTTGTGTTGGTGCAGGAAACCACTTTTGCACTTGTATTAGTGTGGAAAGAACACTTTTTGCACTTGTGATAGTGTTGAAAAAACACTTTTCGCACTTGTGTTGGTGCAGGAAACCACTTTTGCACTTGTATTAGTGTGGAAAAAACACTTTTTGCACTTGTGATAGTGTTGAAAAAACACTTTTCGCACTTGTGTTGGTGCAGGAAACCACTTTTGCACTTGTATTAGTGTGGAAAAACCAATTTTTGCACTTGTGATAGTGTTGAAAAACCACTTTTCGCACTTGTGTTGGTGCAGGAAACCACTTTTGCACTTGTATTAGTGTGGAAAGAACACTTTTCGCACTTGTGTTGGTGCAGGAAACCACTTTTCGAACTTGTGTTGGTGCAGGAAACCACTTTTGCACTTGTGTTAGTGTTGAAAAACCACTTTTCGCACTTGTGTTGGTGCAGGAAACCACTTTTGCATTTGTATTAGTGTTGAAAAACCACTTTTCGCACTTGTGTTGGTGCAGGAAACCACTTTTCGCACTTGTGATAGTGTGGAAAAACCACTTTTGCACTTGTATTAGTTTGGAAAAAACACTTTTCGCACTTGTGTTAGTGTTGGAAAACCACTTTTCGCACTTGTGTTAGTGTTGAAAAACCACTTTTCGCACTTGTGTTAGTGTTGAAAAACCACTTTTCGCACTTGTGTTGGTGTTGAAAAACCACTTTTCGCACTTGTGTTGGTGCAGGAAACCACTTTTGCACTTGTGTTAGTGTGAAAAAAACACTTTTTGCACTTGTGTTAGTGTTGAAAACCACTTTTCGCACTTGTGTTAGTGCTGAAAAACCACTTTTCGCACTTATGTTAGTGTTGAAAAACCACTCTTCGCACTTGTGTTAGTGTTGAAAAACCACTTTTCGCACTTGTGATAGTGTTGAAAAACCACTTTTCGCACTTGTGTTGGTGCAGGAAACCACTTTTGCACTTGTATTAGTGTGGAAAAACCACTTTTCGCACTTGTGTTAGTGCTGAAAAACCACTTTTCGCACTTGTGTTAGTGTTGAAAAACCACTTTTCGCACTTGTGTTAGTGTTGAAAAACCACTTTTCGCACTTGTGATAGTGTTGACAATGTTGAAAAACCACTTTTCGCACTTGTGATAGTGTTGAAAAACCACTTTTCGCACTTGTGTTGGTGCAGGAAACCACTTTTGCACTTGTATTAGTGTGGAAAAAACACTTTTTGCACTTGTGTTAGTGTTGAAAACCACTTTTCGCACTTGTGTTAGTGTTGAAAAACCACTTTTCGCACTTGTGTTAGTGTTGAAAAACCACTTTTCGCACTTGTGTTGGTGCAGGAAACCACTTTTGCACTTGTATTAGTGTGGAAAAAACACTTTTTGCACTTGTGATAGTGTTGAAAAACCACTTTTCGCACTTGTGTTAGTGTTGAAAAACCACTTTTCGCACTTGTGTTGGTGCAGGAAACCACTTTTCGCACTTGTGATAGTGTGGCAAAACCACTTTTGCACTTGTATTAGTGTGGAAAAACCACATTTCGCACTTGTGTTAGTGTTGAAAAACCACTTTTCGCACTTGTGTTAGTGTTGAAAAACCACTTTTTGCACTTGTGTTAGTGTTGAAAAACCACATTTCGCACTTGTGTTGGTGCAGGAAACCACTTTTCGCACTTGTGATAGTGTGGAAAAACCACTTTTTCACTTGTATTAGTGTGGAAAAACCACATTTCGCACTTGTGTTAGTGTTGAAAAACCACTTTTCGTACTTGTGTTGGTGCAGGAAACCACTTTTGCACTTGTATTAGTGTGGAAAAACCACTTTTCGCACTTTTGTTAGTGTTGAAAAACCACTTTTCGCACTTGTGTTAGTGTGGAAAAACCACATTTCGCGCTTGTGTTAGTGTTGAAAAACCACTTTTCGTACTTGTGTTGGTGCAGGAAACCACTTTTGCACTTGTATTAGTGTGGCAAAAACACTTTTTACACTTGTGTTAGTGTTGAAAAACCACTTTTCGCACTTGTGTTAGTGTTGAAAACCCACTTTTCGCACTTGTGTTGTTGCAGGAAACCACTTTTGCACTTGTGTTGGTGCAGGAAACCACTTTTGCACTTGTATTAGTGTGGAAAAACCACTTTTCGCACTTGTGTTGGTGCAGGAAACCACTTTTGCACTTGTATTAGTGTGGAAAAACCACTGTTCGCACTTGTGTTAGTGTTGAAAAACCACTTTTCGCACTTGTGTTAGTGTTGCAAAACCACTTTTCGCACTGTGTTGGTGCAGGAAACCACTTTTGCACTTGTACTAGTGTGGAAAAATCACTTTTTGCTTTTGTGCTAGTGTTGAAAAAATACTTTTCGCAATTGTGTTAGTTTTGAAAAACCAATTTTCGCACTTGTGTTGGTGCAGGAAACCACTTTTGCACTTGTATTAGTGTGGAAAAACCACTTTTCGCACGAGTGTTAGTGTTGAAAAACCACTTTTCGCACTTGTGTTAGTGTTGAAAAACCACTTTTCGCACTTGTGTTGGTGCAGGAAACCACTTTTGCACTTGTATTAGTGTGGAAAAAACACTTTTTGCCCTTGTGATAGTGTTGAAAAACCACTTTTCGCACTTGTGTTGGTGCAGGAAACCACTTTTCGCACTTGTAATAGTGTGGAAAAACCACTTTGGCACTTGTATTAGTGTGGAAAAAACACTTTTTGCCCTTGTGATAGTGTTGAAAAACCACTTTTCGCACTTGTGTTGGTGCAGGAAACCACTTTTGCACTTGTATTAGTGTGGAAAAAACACTTTTTGCCCTTGTGTTAGTGTTGAAAAACCACTTTTCGCACTTGTGATAGTGTTGAAAAACCACTTTTCGCACTTGTGTTGGTGCAGGAAACCACTTTTGCACTTGTATTAGTGTGGAAAAAACACTTTTTGCACTTGTGTTAGTGTTGAAAACCACTTTTTGCCCTTGTGATAGTGTTGAAAAACCACTTTTCGCACTTGTGTTGGTGCAGGAAACCACTTTTGCACTTGTATTAGTGTGGAAAAACCACTTTTTGCCCTTGTGTTAGTGTTGAAAAACCACTTTTCGCACTTGTGATAGTGTTGAAAAACCACTTTTCGCACTTGCGTTGGTGCAGGAAACCACTTTTGCACTTGTATTAGTGTGAAAAAAACACTTTTTGCACTTGTGTTAGTGTTGAAAACCACTTTTCGCACTTGTGTTAGTGCTGAAAAACCACTTTTCGCACTTATGTTAGTGTTGAAAAACCACTTTTCGCACTTGTGTTAGTGTTGAAAAACCACTTTTCGCACTTGTGTTAGTGCTGAAAAACCACTTTTCGCACTTGTGTTGGTGCAGGAAACCACTTTTGCACTTGTATTAGTGTGGAAAAAACACTTTTTGCACTTGTGTTAGTGTTGAAAACCACTTTTCGCACTTGTGTTAGTGTTGAAAAACCACTTTTCGCACTTGTGTTAGTGTTGAAAAACCACTTTTCGCACTTGTGTTAGTGTTGAAAAACCACTTTTCGCACTTGTGTTTGTGCAGGAAACCTCTTTTGCACTTGTATTACTGTGGAAAAACCACTTTTCGCACTTGTGTTAGTGTTGAAAAACCACTTTTCGCACTTGTGTTAGTGTTGCAAAACCACTTTTCGCACTTGTATTAGTGTGGAAAACCACTTGTTGGTGCAGGAAACCACTTTTGCACTTGTATTAGTGTGGAAAAATCACTTTTTGCATTTGTGATAGTGTTGAAAAACTACTTTTCGCAATTGTGTTAGTGTTGAAAAACCACTTTTCGCACTTGTGTTGGTGCAGGAAACCACTTTTGCACTTGTATTAGTGTGGAAAAAACACTTTTTACACTTGTGTTAGTGTTGAAAAACCACTTTTCGCACTTGTGTTAGTGTTGAAAACCACTTTTCGCACTTGTGTTGTTGCAGGAAACCACTTTTGCACTTGTGTTGGTGCAGGAAACCACTTTTGCACTTGTATTAGTGTGGAAAAACCACTTTTCGCACTTGTGTTGGTGCAGGAAACCACTTTTGCACTTGTATTAGTGTGGAAAAACCACTTTTCGCACTAGTGTTAGTGTTGAAAAACCACTTTTCGCACTTGTGTTAGTGTTGCAAAACCACTTTTCGCACTGTGTTGGTGCAGGAAACCACTTTTGCACTTGTACTAGTGTGGAAAAATCACTTTTTGCTTTTGTGCTAGTGTTGAAAAAATACTTTTCGCAATTGTGTTAGTTTTGAAAAACCAATTTTCGCACTTGTGTTGGTGCAGGAAACCACTTTTGCACTTGTATTAGTGTGGAAAAACCACTTTTCGCACTAGTGTTAGTGTTGAAAAACCACTTTTCGCACTTGTGTTAGTGTTGAAAAACCACTTTTCGCACTTGTGTTGGTGCAGGAAACCACTTTTGCACTTGTATTAGTGTGGAAAAAACACTTTTTGCCCTTGTGATAGTGTTGAAAAACCACTTTTCGCACTTGTGTTAGTGTTGAAAAACCACTTTTCGCACTTGTGTTAGTGTTGAAAAACCACTTTTCGCACTTGTGTTGGTGCAGGAAACCACTTTTGCACTTGTATTACTGTGGAAAAAATACTTTTCGCACTTGTGTTAGTGTTGAAAAACCACTTTTCGCACTTGTGTTGGTGCAGGAAACCACTTTTCGCACTTGTAATAGTGTGGAAAAACCACTTTGGCACTTGTATTAGTGTGGAAAAAACACTTTTTGCCCTTGTGATAGTGTTGAAAAACCACTTTTCGCACTTGTGTTGGTGCAGGAAACCACTTTTGCACTTGTATTAGTGTGGAAAAAACACTTTTTGCCCTTGTGTTAGTGTTGAAAAACCACTTTTCGCACTTGTGATAGTGTTGAAAAACCACTTTTCGCACTTGTGTTGGTGCAGGAAACCACTTTTGCACTTGTATTAGTGTGGAAAAAACACTTTTTGCACTTGTGTTAGTGTTGAAAACCACTTTTTGCCCTTGTGATAGTGTTGAAAAACCACTTTTCGCACTTGTGTTGGTGCAGGAAACCACTTTTGCACTTGTATTAGTGTGGAAAAAACACTTTTTGCCCTTGTGTTAGTGTTGAAAAACCACTTTTCGCACTTGTGATAGTGTTGAAAAACCACTTTTCGCACTTGTGTTGGTGCAGGAAACCACTTTTGCACTTGTATTAGTGTGAAAAAAACACTTTTTGCACTTGTGTTAGTGTTGAAAACCACTTTTCGCACTTGTGTTAGTGCTGAAAAACCACTTTTCGCACTTATGTTAGTGTTGAAAAACCACTTTTCGCACTTGTGTTAGTGTTGAAAAACCACTTTTCGCACTTGTGTTAGTGCTGAAAAACCACTTTTCGCACTTGTGTTGGTGCAGGAAACCACTTTTGCACTTGTATTAGTGTGGAAAAAACACTTTTTGCACTTGTGTTAGTGTTGAAAACCACTTTTCGCACTTGTGTTAGTGTTGAAAAACCACTTTTCGCACTTGTGTTAGTGTGGAAAAATCACATTTCGCACTTGTGTTAGTGTTGAAAAACCACTTTTCGCACTTGTGTTAGTGTTGAAAAACCACTTTTCGCACTTGTGTTAGTGTTGAAAAACCACTTTTCGCACTTGTGTTTGTGCAGGAAACCTCTTTTGCACTTGTATTAGTGTGGAAAAACCACTTTTCGCACTTGTGTTAGTGTTGAAAAACCACTTTTCGCACTTGTGTTAGTGTTGCAAAACCACTTTTCGCACTTGTATTAGTGTGGAAAACCACTTGTTGGTGCAGGAAACCACTTTTGCACTTGTATTAGTGTGGAAAAATCACTTTTTGCATTTGTGATAGTGTTGAAAAACTACTTTTCGCAATTGTGTTAGTGTTGAAAAACCACTTTTCGCACTTGTGTTGGTGCAGGAAACCACTTTTGCACTTGTATTAGTGTGGAAAAAACACTTTTTACACTTGTGTTAGTGTTGAAAAACCACTTTTCGCACTTGTGTTAGTGTTGAAAACCACTTTTCGCACTTGTGTTGTTGCAGGAAACCACTTTTGCACTTGTGTTGGTGCAGGAAACCACTTTTGCACTTGTATTAGTGTGGAAAAACCACTTTTCGCACTTGTGTTGGTGCAGGAAACCACTTTTGCACTTGTATTAGTGTGGAAAAACCACTGTTCGCACTTGTGTTAGTGTTGAAAAACCACTTTTCGCACTTGTGTTAGTGTTGCAAAACCACTTTTCGCACTTGTGTTGGTGCAGGAAACCACTTTTGCACTTGTATTAGTGTGGAAAAATCACTTTTTGCTTTTGTGCTAGTGTTGAAAAAATACTTTTCGCAATTGTGTTAGTGTTGAAAAACCAATTTTCGCACTTGTGTTGGTGCAGGAAACCACTTTTGCACTTGTATTAGTGTGGAAAAACCACTTTTCGCACTAGTGTTAGTGTTGAAAAACCACTTTTCGCACTTGTGTTAGTGTTGAAAAACCACTTTTCGCACTTGTGTTGGTGCAGGAAACCACTTTTGCACTTGTATTAGTGTGGAAAAAACACTTTTTGCCCTTATGATAGTGTTGAAAAACCACTTTTCGCACTTGTGTTAGTGTTGAAAAACCACTTTTCGCACTTGTGTTAGTGTTGAAAAACCACTTTTCGCACTTGTGTTAGTGTTGAAAAACCACTTTTCGCACTTGTGTTGGTGCAGGAAACCACTTTTGCACTTGTATTACTGTGGAAAAAATACTTTTCGCACTTGTGTTAGTGTTGAAAAACCACTTTTCGCACTTGTGTTAGTGTTGAAAAACCACTTTTCGCACTTGTGTTAGTGTTGAAAAACCACTTTGGCACTTGAATTAGTGTGGAAAAACCACTTTTTGCACTTGTGTTAGTGTTGAAAACCACTTTTCGCACTTGTGTTAGTGTTGAAAAACCACTTTTCGCACTTGTGTTAGTGTTGAAAAACCACTTTTCGCACTTGTGTTAGTGTTGAAAACCACTTTTCGCACTTGTGTTAGTGTTGAAAAACCACTTTTCGCACTTGTGTTAGTGTTGAAAAACCACTTTTCGCACTTGTGTTAGTGTTGAAAAACCACTTTTCGCACTTGTGTTAGTGTTGAAAAACCACTTTTCGCACTTGTGTTAGTGTTGAAAAACCACTTTTCGCACTTGTGTTCGTGTTGAAAACCACTTTTCGCACTTGTGTTAGTGTTGAAAAAACACTTTTTGCCCTTGTGATAGTGTTGAAAAACCACTTTTCGCACTTGTGTTAGTGTTGAAAAACCACTTTTCGCACTTGTGTTAGTGTTGAAAAACCACTTTTCGCACTTGTGTTAGTGTTGAAAAACCACTTTTCGCACTTGTGTTGGTGCAGGAAACCACTTTTGCACTTGTATTAGTGTGGAAAAAACACTTTTTACACTTGTGATAGTGTTGAAAAACCACTTTTCGCACTTGTGTTGGTGCAGGAAACCACTTTTGCACTTGTATTAGTGTGGAAAAAACACTTTTTGCACTTGTGTTAGTGTTGAAAACCACTTTTCGCACCTGTGTTAGTGTTGAAAAACCACTTTTCGCACTTGTGTTAGTGTTGAAAAACCACTTTTCGCACTTGTGTTGGTGCAGGAAACCACTTTTGCACTTGTATTAGTGTGGAAAAATCACTTTTTGCATTTGTGATAGTGTTGAAAAACTACTTTTCGCACTTGTGTTAGTGTTGCAAAACCACTTTTCGCACTTGTGTTGGTGCAGGAAACCACTTTTGCACTTGTATTAGTGTGGAAAAATCACTTTTTGCATTTGTGATAGTGTTGAAAAACTACTTTTCGCAATTGTGTTAGTGTTGATAAACCACTTTTCGCACTTGTGTTGGTGCAGGAAACCACTTTTGCACTTGTATTAGTGTGGAAAAACCACTTTTCGCACTTGTGTTAGTGTTGAAAAACCACTTTTCGCACTTGTGTTAGTGTTGAAAAACCACTTTTCGCACTTGTGTTAGTGTTGAAAAACCACTTTTCGCACTTGTGTTGGTGCAGGAAACCACTTTTCGCACTTGTGATAGTGTGGAAAAACCACTTTTGCACTTGTATTAGTGTGGAAAAACCACTTTTCGCACTTGTGTTAGTGTTGAAAAACCACTTTTCGCACTTGTGTTGGTGCAGGAAACCACTTTTGCACTTGTATTAGTGTGGAAAGAACACTTTTTGCACTTGTGATAGTGTTGAAAAACCACTTTTCGCACTTGTGTTGGTGCAGGAAACCACTTTTGCACTTGTATTAGTGTGGAAAAAACACTTTTTGCACTTGTGATAGTGTTGAAAAAACACTTTTCGCACTTGTGTTGGTGCAGGAAACCACTTTTGCACTTGTATTAGTGTGGAAAAACCAATTTTTGCACTTGTGATAGTGTTGAAAAACCACTTTTCGCACTTGTGTTGGTGCAGGAAACCACTTTTGCACTTGTATTAGTGTGGAAAGAACACTTTTCGCACTTGTGTTGGTGCAGGAAACCACTTTTCGAACTTGTGTTGGTGCAGGAAACCACTTTTGCACTTGTGTTAGTGTTGAAAAACCACTTTTCGCACTTGTGTTGGTGCAGGAAACCACTTTTGCATTTGTATTAGTGTTGAAAAACCACTTTTCGCACTTGTGTTGGTGCAGGAAACCACTTTTCGCACTTGTGATAGTGTGGAAAAACCACTTTTGCACTTGTATTAGTTTGGAAAAAACACTTTTCGCACTTGTGTTAGTGTTGGAAAACCACTTTTCGCACTTGTGTTAGTGTTGAAAAACCACTTTTCGCACTTGTGTTAGTGTTGAAAAACCACTTTTCGCACTTGTGTTGGTGTTGAAAAACCACTTTTCGCACTTGTGTTGGTGCAGGAAACCACTTTTGCACTTGTATTAGTGTGGAAAAAACCACTTTTCGCACTTGTGTTAGTGTTGAAAAACCACTTTTCGCACCTGTGTTGGTGCAGGAAACCACTTTTGCACTTGCGTTAGTGTTGAAAAACCACTTTTCACACTTGTGTTAGTGTTGAAAAACCACTTTTCGCACCTGTGTTAGTGTTGAAAACCACTTTTCGCACTTGTGTTGTTGCAGGAAACCACTTTGCACTTGTATTAGTGTGGAAAAAACACTTTTCGCACTTGTGTTAGTGTTGAAAAACCACTTTTCGCACTTGTGTTTGTGCAGGAAACCTCTTTTGCACCTGTATTAGTGTGGAAAAACCACTTTTCGCACTTGTGTTAGTGTTGAAAAACCACTTTTCGCACTTGTGTTGGTGCATGAAACCACTTTTGCACTTGTATTAGTGTGGAAAAACCACTTTTCGCACTTGTGTTAGTGTTGAAAAACCACTTTTCGCACTTGTGTTAGTGTTGCAAAACCACTTTTCGCACTTGTATTAGTGTGGAAAACCACTTGTTGGTGCAGGAAACCACTTTTGCACTTGTGTTGGTGCAGGAAACCACTTTTGCACTTGCATTAGTGTGGAAAAACCACTTTTCGCACTTGTGTTAGTGTTGAAAAACCACTTTTCGCACTTGTGTTAGTGTGGAAAAACCACTTTTCGCACTTGTGTTAGTGTTGAAAAACCACTTTTCGCACTTGTGTTAGTGTTGCAAAACCACTTTTCGCACTTGTATTAGTGTGGAAAACCACTTGTTGGTGCAGGAAACCACTTTTGCACTTGTATTAGTGTGGAAAAACCACTTTTCGCACTTGTGTTAGTGTTGAAAAACCACTTTTCGCACTTGTGTTAGTGTTGAAAAACCACTTTTCGCACTTGTGTTAGTGTTGAAAAACCACTTTTCGCACTTGTGTTAGTGTTGAAAAACCACTTTTCGCACTTGTGTTAGTGTTGAAAAACCACTTTTCACACTTGTGTTAGTGTTGAAAAACCACTTTTCGCACTTGTGTTAGTGTTGAAAAAACACTTTTCGCACTTGTGTTAGTGTTGAAAAACCACTTTTCGCACTTGTGTTGGTGCAGGAAACCACTTTTCGCACTTGTGTTGGTGCAGGAAACCACTTTTCGCACTTGTGATAGTGTGGAAAAACCACTTTTGCACTTGTATTAGTGTGGAAAAACCACTTTTCGCACTTGTGTTGGTGCAGGAAACCACTTTTGCACTTGTATTAGTGTGGAAAAAACACTTTTCGCACTTGTGTTAGTGTTGAAAAACCACTTTTCGCACTTGTGTTGGTGCAGGAAACCACTTTTGCACTTGTGTTGGTGCAGGAAACCACTTTTGCACTTGCATTAGTGTGGAAAAACCACTTTTTGCACTTGTGTTAGTGTTGAAAACCACTTTTCGCACTTGTATTAGTGTGGAAAAACCACTTTTCGCACTTGTGTTAGTGTTGAAAAACCACTTTTCGCACTTGTGTTAGTGTTGCAAAACCACTTTTCGCACTTGTATTAGTGTGGAAAACCACTTGTTGGTGCAGGAAACCACTTTTGCACTTGTATTAGTGTGGAAAAATCACTTTTTGCATTTGTGATAGTGTTGAAAAACTACTTTTCGCAATTGTGTTAGTGTTGAAAAACCACTTTTCGCACTTGTGTTGGTGCAGGAAACCACTTTTGCACTTGTATTAGTGTGGAAAAAACACTTTTTACACTTGTGTTAGTGTTGAAAAACCACTTTTCGCACTTGTGTTAGTGTTGAAAACCACTTTTCGCACTTGTGTTGTTGCAGGAAACCACTTTTGCACTTGTGTTGGTGCAGGAAACCACTTTTGCACTTGTATTAGTGTGGAAAAACCACTTTTCGCACTTGTGTTGGTGCAGGAAACCACTTTTGCACTTGTATTAGTGTGGAAAAACCACTGTTCGCACTTGTGTTAGTGTTGAAAAACCACTTTTCGCACTTGTGTTAGTGTTGCAAAACCACTTTTCGCACTTGTGTTGGTGCAGGAAACCACTTTTGCACTTGTATTAGTGTGGAAAAATCACTTTTTGCTTTTGTGCTAGTGTTGAAAAAATACTTTTCGCAATTGTGTTAGTGTTGAAAAACCAATTTTCGCACTTGTGTTGGTGCAGGAAACCACTTTTGCACTTGTATTAGTGTGGAAAAACCACTTTTCGCACTAGTGTTAGTGTTGAAAAACCACTTTTCGCACTTGTGTTAGTGTTGAAAAACCACTTTTCGCACTTGTGTTGGTGCAGGAAACCACTTTTGCACTTGTATTAGTGTGGAAAAAACACTTTTTGCCCTTATGATAGTGTTGAAAAACCACTTTTCGCACTTGTGTTAGTGTTGAAAAACCACTTTTCGCACTTGTGTTAGTGTTGAAAAACCACTTTTCGCACTTGTGTTAGTGTTGAAAAACCACTTTTCGCACTTGTGTTGGTGCAGGAAACCACTTTTGCACTTGTATTACTGTGGAAAAAATACTTTTCGCACTTGTGTTAGTGTTGAAAAACCACTTTTCGCACTTGTGTTAGTGTTGAAAAACCACTTTTCGCACTTGTGTTAGTGTTGAAAAACCACTTTGGCACTTGAATTAGTGTGGAAAAACCACTTTTTGCACTTGTGTTAGTGTTGAAAACCACTTTTCGCACTTGTGTTAGTGTTGAAAAACCACTTTTCGCACTTGTGTTAGTGTTGAAAAACCACTTTTCGCACTTGTGTTAGTGTTGAAAAACCACTTTTCGCACTTGTGTTAGTGTTGAAAAACCACTTTTCGCACTTGTGTTAGTGTTGAAAAACCACTTTTCGCACTTGTGTTCGTGTTGAAAACCACTTTTCGCACTTGTGTTAGTGTTGAAAAAACACTTTTTGCCCTTGTGATAGTGTTGAAAAACCACTTTTCGCACTTATGTTAGTGTTGAAAAACCACTTTTCGCACTTGTGTTAGTGTTGAAAAACCACTTTTCGCACTTGTGTTAGTGTTGAAAAACCACTTTTCGCACTTGTGTTGGTGCAGGAAACCACTTTTGCACTTGTATTAGTGTGGAAAAAACACTTTTTACACTTGTGATAGTGTTGAAAAACCACTTTTCGCACTTGTGTTGGTGCAGGAAACCACTTTTGCACTTGTATTAGTGTGGAAAAAACACTTTTTGCACTTGTGTTAGTGTTGAAAACCACTTTTCGCACCTGTGTTAGTGTTGAAAAACCACTTTTCGCACTTGTGTTAGTGTTGAAAAACCACTTTTCGCACTTGTGTTGGTGCAGGAAACCACTTTTGCACTTGTATTAGTGTGGAAAAATCACTTTTTGCATTTGTGATAGTGTTGAAAAACTACTTTTCGCACCTGTGTTAGTGTTGCAAAACCACTTTTCGCACTTGTGTTGGTGCAGGAAACCACTTTTGCACTTGTATTAGTGTGGAAAAATCACTTTTTGCATTTGTGATAGTGTTGAAAAACTACTTTTCGCAATTGTGTTAGTGTTGATAAACCACTTTTCGCACTTGTGTTGGTGCAGGAAACCACTTTTGCACTTGTATTAGTGTGGAAAAACCACTTTTCGCACTTGTGTTAGTGTTGAAAAACCACTTTTCGCACTTGTGTTAGTGTTGAAAAACCACTTTTCGCACTTGTGTTAGTGTTGAAAAACCACTTTTCGCACTTGTGTTGGTGCAGGAAACCACTTTTCGCACTTGTGATAGTGTGGAAAAACCACTTTTGCACTTGTATTAGTGTGGAAAAACCACTTTTCGCACTTGTGTTAGTGTTGAAAAACCACTTTTCGCACTTGTGTTGGTGCAGGAAACCACTTTTGCACTTGTATTAGTGTGGAAAGAACACTTTTTGCACTTGTGATAGTGTTGAAAAACCACTTTTCGCACTTGTGTTGGTGCAGGAAACCACTTTTGCACTTGTATTAGTGTGGAAAAAACACTTTTTGCACTTGTGATAGTGTTGAAAAAACACTTTTCGCACTTGTGTTGGTGCAGGAAACCACTTTTGCACTTGTATTAGTGTGGAAAAACCAATTTTTGCACTTGTGATAGTGTTGAAAAACCACTTTTCGCACTTGTGTTGGTGCAGGAAACCACTTTTGCACTTGTATTAGTGTGGAAAGAACACTTTTCGCACTTGTGTTGGTGCAGGAAACCACTTTTCGAACTTGTGTTGGTGCAGGAAACCACTTTTGCACTTGTGTTAGTGTTGAAAAACCACTTTTCGCACTTGTGTTGGTGCAGGAAACCACTTTTGCATTTGTATTAGTGTTGAAAAACCACTTTTCGCACTTGTGTTGGTGCAGGAAACCACTTTTCGCACTTGTGATAGTGTGGAAAAACCACTTTTGCACTTGTATTAGTTTGGAAAAAACACTTTTCGCACTTGTGTTAGTGTTGGAAAACCACTTTTCGCACTTGTGTTAGTGTTGAAAAACCACTTTTCGCACTTGTGTTAGTGTTGAAAAACCACTTTTCGCACTTGTGTTGGTGTTGAAAAACCACTTTTCGCACTTGTGTTGGTGCAGGAAACCACTTTTGCACTTGTGTTAGTGTGAAAAAAACACTTTTTGCACTTGTGTTAGTGTTGAAAACCACTTTTCGCACTTGTGTTAGTGCTGAAAAACCACTTTTCGCACTTATGTTAGTGTTGAAAAACCACTCTTCGCACTTGTGTTAGTGTTGAAAAACCACTTTTCGCACTTGTGATAGTGTTGAAAAACCACTTTTCGCACTTGTGTTGGTGCAGGAAACCACTTTTGCACTTGTATTAGTGTGGAAAAACCACTTTTCGCACTTGTGTTAGTGCTGAAAAACCACTTTTCGCACTTGTGTTAGTGTTGAAAAACCACTTTTCGCACTTGTGTTAGTGTTGAAAAACCACTTTTCGCACTTGTGATAGTGTTGACAATGTTGAAAAACCACTTTTCGCACTTGTGATAGTGTTGAAAAACCACTTTTCGCACTTGTGTTGGTGCAGGAAACCACTTTTGCACTTGTATTAGTGTGGAAAAAACACTTTTTGCACTTGTGTTAGTGTTGAAAACCACTTTTCGCACTTGTGTTAGTGTTGAAAAACCACTTTTCGCACTTGTGTTAGTGTTGAAAAACCACTTTTCGCACTTGTGTTGGTGCAGGAAACCACTTTTGCACTTGTATTAGTGTGGAAAAAACACTTTTTGCACTTGTGATAGTGTTGAAAAACCACTTTTCGCACTTGTGTTAGTGTTGAAAAACCACTTTTCGCACTTGTGTTGGTGCAGGAAACCACTTTTCGCACTTGTGATAGTGTGGCAAAACCACTTTTGCACTTGTATTAGTGTGGAAAAACCACATTTCGCACTTGTGTTAGTGTTGAAAAACCACTTTTCGCACTTGTGTTAGTGTTGAAAAACCACTTTTTGCACTTGTGTTAGTGTTGAAAAACCACATTTCGCACTTGTGTTGGTGCAGGAAACCACTTTTCGCACTTGTGATAGTGTGGAAAAACCACTTTTTCACTTGTATTAGTGTGGAAAAACCACATTTCGCACTTGTGTTAGTGTTGAAAAACCACTTTTCGTACTTGTGTTGGTGCAGGAAACCACTTTTGCACTTGTATTAGTGTGGAAAAACCACTTTTCGCACTTTTGTTAGTGTTGAAAAACCACTTTTCGCACTTGTGTTAGTGTGGAAAAACCACATTTCGCGCTTGTGTTAGTGTTGAAAAACCACTTTTCGTACTTGTGTTGGTGCAGGAAACCACTTTTGCACTTGTATTAGTGTGGAAAAAACACTTTTTACACTTGTGTTAGTGTTGAAAAACCACTTTTCGCACTTGTGTTAGTGTTGAAAACCCACTTTTCGCACTTGTGTTGTTGCAGGAAACCACTTTTGCACTTGTGTTGGTGCAGGAAACCACTTTTGCACTTGTATTAGTGTGGAAAAACCACTTTTCGCACTTTTGTTGGTGCAGGAAACCACTTTTGCACTTGTATTAGTGTGGAAAAACCACTGTTCGCACTTGTGTTAGTGTTGAAAAACCACTTTTCGCACTTGTGTTAGTGTTGCAAAACCACTTTTCGCACTGTGTTGGTGCAGGAAACCACTTTTGCACTTGTACTAGTGTGGAAAAATCACTTTTTGCTTTTGTGCTAGTGTTGAAAAAATACTTTTCGCAATTGTGTTAGTTTTGAAAAACCAATTTTCGCACTTGTGTTGGTGCAGGAAACCACTTTTGCACTTGTATTAGTGTGGAAAAACCACTTTTCGCACTAGTGTTAGTGTTGAAAAACCACTTTTCGCACTTGTGTTAGTGTTGAAAAACCACTTTTCGCACTTGTGTTGGTGCAGGAAACCACTTTTGCACTTGTATTAGTGTGGAAAAAACACTTTTTGCCCTTGTGATAGTGTTGAAAAACCACTTTTCGCACTTGTGTTAGTGTTGAAAAACCACTTTTCGCACTTGTGTTAGTGTTGAAAAACCACTTTTCGCACTTGTGTTGGTGCAGGAAACCACTTTTGCACTTGTATTACTGTGGAAAAAATACTTTTCGCACTTGTGTTAGTGTTGAAAAACCACTTTTCGCACTTGTGTTGGTGCAGGAAACCACTTTTCGCACTTGTAATAGTGTGGAAAAACCACTTTGGCACTTGTATTAGTGTGTAAAAAACACTTTTTGCCCTTGTGATAGTGTTGAAAAACCACTTTTCGCACTTGTGTTGGTGCAGGAAACCACTTTTGCACTTGTATTAGTGTGGAAAAAACACTTTTTGCCCTTGTGTTAGTGTTGAAAAACCACTTTTCGCACTTGTGATAGTGTTGAAAAACCACTTTTCGCACTTGTGTTGGTGCAGGAAACCACTTTTGCACTTGTATTAGTGTGGAAAAAACACTTTTTGCACTTGTGTTAGTGTTGAAAACCACTTTTTGCCCTTGTGATAGTGTTGAAAAACCACTTTTCGCACTTGTGTTGGTGCAGGAAACCACTTTTGCACTTGTATTAGTGTGGAAAAAACACTTTTTGCCCTTGTGTTAGTGTTGAAAAACCACTTTTCGCACTTGTGATAGTGTTGAAAAACCACTTTTCGCACTTGTGTTGGTGCAGGAAACCACTTTTGCACTTGTATTAGTGTGAAAAAAACACTTTTTGCACTTGTGTTAGTGTTGAAAACCACTTTTCGCACTTGTGTTAGTGCTGAAAAACCACTTTTCGCACTTATGTTAGTGTTGAAAAACCACTTTTCGCACTTGTGTTAGTGTTGAAAAACCACTTTTCGCACTTGTGTTAGTGCTGAAAAACCACTTTTCGCACTTGTGTTGGTGCAGGAAACCACTTTTGCACTTGTATTAGTGTGGAAAAAACACTTTTTGCACTTGTGTTAGTGTTGAAAACCACTTTTCGCACTTGTGTTAGTGTTGAAAAACCACTTTTCGCACTTGTGTTAGTGTGGAAAAACCACATTTCGCACTTGTGTTAGTGTTGAAAAACCACTTTTCGCACTTGTGTTAGTGTTGCAAAACCACTTTTCGCACTTGTATTAGTGTGGAAAACCACTTGTTGGTGCAGGAAACCACTTTTGCACTTGTATTAGTGTGGAAAAACCACTTTTCGCACTTGTGTTAGTGTTGAAAAACCACTTTTCGCACTTGTGTTAGTGTTGCAAAACCACTTTTCGCACTTGTATTAGTGTGGAAAACCACTTGTTGGTGCAGGAAACCACTTTTGCACTTGTATTAGTGTGGAAAAATCACTTTTTGCATTTGTGATAGTGTTGAAAAACTACTTTTCGCAATTGTGTTAGTGTTGAAAAACCACTTTTCGCACTTGTGTTGGTGCAGGAAACCACTTTTGCACTTGTATTAGTGTGGAAAAAACACTTTTTACACTTGTGTTAGTGTTGAAAAACCACTTTTCGCACTTGTGTTAGTGTTGAAAACCACTTTTCGCACTTGTGTTGTTGCAGGAAACCACTTTTGCACTTGTGTTGGTGCAGGAAACCACTTTTGCACTTGTATTAGTGTGGAAAAACCACTTTTCGCACTTGTGTTGGTGCAGGAAACCACTTTTGCACTTGTATTAGTGTGGAAAAACCACTGTTCGCACTTGTGTTAGTGTTGAAAAACCACTTTTCGCACTTGTGTTAGTGTTGCAAAACCACTTTTCGCACTTGGGTTGGTGCAGGAAACCACTTTTGCACTTGTATTAGTGTGGAAAAATCACTTTTTGCTTTTGTGCTAGTGTTGAAAAAATACTTTTCGCAATTGTGTTAGTGTTGAAAAACCAATTTTCGCACTTGTGTTGGTGCAGGAAACCACTTTTGCACTTGTATTAGTGTGGAAAAACCACTTTTCGCACTAGTGTTAGTGTTGAAAAACCACTTTTCGCACTTGTGTTAGTGTTGAAAAACCACTTTTCGCACTTGTGTTGGTGCAGGAAACCACTTTTGCACTTGTATTAGTGTGGAAAAAACACTTTTTGCCCTTATGATAGTGTTGAAAAACCACTTTTCGCACTTGTGTTAGTGTTGAAAAACCACTTTTCGCACTTGTGTTAGTGTTGAAAAACCACTTTTCGCACTTGTGTTAGTGTTGAAAAACCACTTTTCGCACTTGTGTTGGTGCAGGAAACCACTTTTGCACTTGTATTACTGTGGAAAAAATACTTTTCGCACTTGTGTTAGTGTTGAAAAACCACTTTTCGCACTTGTGTTAGTGTTGAAAAACCACTTTTCGCACTTGTGTTAGTGTTGAAAAACCACTTTGGCACTTGAATTAGTGTGGAAAAACCACTTTTTGCACTTGTGTTAGTGTTGAAAACCACTTTTCGCACTTGTGTTAGTGTTGAAAAACCACTTTTCGCACTTGTGTTAGTGTTGAAAAACCACTTTTCGCACTTGTGTTAGTGTTGAAAACCACTTTTCGCACTTGTGTTAGTGTTGAAAAACCACTTTTCGCACTTGTGTTAGTGTTGAAAAACCACTTTTCGCACTTGTGTTAGTGTTGAAAAACCACTTTTCGCACTTGTGTTAGTGTTGAAAAACCACTTTTCGCACTTGTGTTAGTGTTGAAAAACCACTTTTCGCACTTGTGTTCGTGTTGAAAACCACTTTTCGCACTTGTGTTAGTGTTGAAAAAACACTTTTTGCCCTTGTGATAGTGTTGAAAAACCACTTTTCGCACTTGTGTTAGTGTTGAAAAACCACTTTTCGCACTTGTGTTAGTGTTGAAAAACCACTTTTCGCACTTGTGTTAGTGTTGAAAAACCACTTTTCGCACTTGTGTTGGTGCAGGAAACCACTTTTGCACTTGTATTAGTGTGGAAAAAACACTTTTTACACTTGTGATAGTGTTGAAAAACCACTTTTCGCACTTGTGTTGGTGCAGGAAACCACTTTTGCACTTGTATTAGTGTGGAAAAAACACTTTTTGCACTTGTGTTAGTGTTGAAAACCACTTTTCGCACCTGTGTTAGTGTTGAAAAACCACTTTTCGCACTTGTGTTAGTGTTGAAAAACCACTTTTCGCACTTGTGTTGGTGCAGGAAACCACTTTTGCACTTGTATTAGTGTGGAAAAATCACTTTTTGCATTTGTGATAGTGTTGAAAAACTACTTTTCGCACTTGTGTTAGTGTTGCAAAACCACTTTTCGCACTTGTGTTGGTGCAGGAAACCACTTTTGCACTTGTATTAGTGTGGAAAAATCACTTTTTGCATTTGTGATAGTGTTGAAAAACTACTTTTCGCAATTGTGTTAGTGTTGATAAACCACTTTTCGCACTTGTGTTGGTGCAGGAAACCACTTTTGCACTTGTATTAGTGTGGAAAAACCACTTTTCGCACTTGTGTTAGTGTTGAAAAAACACTTTTCGCACTTGTGTTAGTGTTGAAAAACCACTTTTCGCACTTGTGTTAGTGTTGAAAAACCACTTTTCGCACTTGTGTTGGTGCAGGAAACCACTTTTCGCACTTGTGATAGTGTGGAAAAACCACTTTTGCACTTGTATTAGTGTGGAAAAACCACTTTTCGCACTTGTGTTAGTGTTGAAAAACCACTTTTCGCACTTGTGTTGGTGCAGGAAACCACTTTTGCACTTGTATTAGTGTGGAAAGAACACTTTTTGCACTTGTGATAGTGTTGAAAAACCACTTTTCGCACTTGTGTTGGTGCAGGAAACCACTTTTGCACTTGTATTAGTGTGGAAAAAACACTTTTTGCACTTGTGATAGTGTTGAAAAAACACTTTTCGCACTTGTGTTGGTGCAGGAAACCACTTTTGCACTTGTATTAGTGTGGAAAAACCAATTTCTGCACTTGTGATAGTGTTGAAAAACCACTTTTCGCACTTGTGTTGGTGCAGGAAACCACTTTTGCACTTGTATTAGTGTGGAAAGAACACTTTTCGCACTTGTGTTGGTGCAGGAAACCACTTTTCGAACTTGTGTTGGTGCAGGAAACCACTTTTGCACTTGTGTTAGTGTTGAAAAACCACTTTTCGCACTTGTGTTGGTGCAGGAAACCACTTTTGCATTTGTATTAGTGTTGAAAAACCACTTTTCGCACTTGTGTTGGTGCAGGAAACCACTTTTCGCACTTGTGATAGTGTGGAAAAACCACTTTTGCACTTGTATTAGTTTGGAAAAAACACTTTTCGCACTTGTGTTAGTGTTGGAAAACCACTTTTCGCACTTGTGTTAGTGTTGAAAAACCACTTTTCGCACTTGTGTTAGTGTTGAAAAACCACTTTTCGCACTTGTGTTGGTGTTGAAAAACCACTTTTCGCACTTGTGTTGGTGCAGGAAACCACTTTTGCACTTGTATTAGTGTGGAAAAAACCACTTTTCGCACTTGTGTTAGTGTTGAAAAACCACTTTTCGCACCTGTGTTGGTGCAGGAAACCACTTTTGCACTTGCGTTAGTGTTGAAAAACCACTTTTCACACTTGTGTTAGTGTTGAAAAACCACTTTTCGCACCTGTGTTAGTGTTGAAAACCACTTTTCGCACTTGTGTTGTTGCAGGAAACCACTTTGCACTTGTATTAGTGTGGAAAAAACACTTTTCGCACTTGTGTTAGTGTTGAAAAACCACTTTTCGCACTTGTGTTTGTGCAGGAAACCTCTTTTGCACCTGTATTAGTGTGGAAAAACCACTTTTCGCACTTGTGTTAGTGTTGAAAAACCACTTTTCGCACTTGTGTTGGTGCATGAAACCACTTTTGCACTTGTATTAGTGTGGAAAAACCACTTTTCGCACTTGTGTTAGTGTTGAAAAACCACTTTTCGCACTTGTGTTAGTGTTGCAAAACCACTTTTCGCACTTGTATTAGTGTGGAAAACCACTTGTTGGTGCAGGAAACCACTTTTGCACTTGTA
>NW_027618427.1:47500-73495 GCF_964187855.1 Myxine glutinosa | reverse complement strand
ACATGGCCATTGAGCCTGGGAAGAACATGGCCGACCTAAAAATTTATTTCATAATATTTTTTTACCATATTTTTACCTCAGCGCATTTCAGCGAGGCATATTATGACCGGAATGGCAGAGCAGCTCGCTGATTCGCTCAGAGCGATCACGTGATGTTCCAACTTTGCCGCCATAATCTCACAGTTATGCGTTCGCACGTAATTCAGTTTTTTCACATTTCAGCGAGGAGCATTGCCATTCACACCACAAAGGTTTTTTTTTTCTTTCATCTTTAGATCCATATTTTTTGCCATAACGTAGCGCATTATGGCTCTCTCGAGCTCTAGTTAGCCAATCACCTGGGAGCATGAGGCCACGTTGGCCATGTCCACGACACGACGCAGAGTTGCAATCGATCGCTCAGAGCGATCACGTGATGTTCCTTGCCGCGCGATTGCGTTTTTTCACATTTCAGCGAGGAACATTGCCATTCACACCACATAGGTTTTTTTTTTCTTTCATCTTTAGATCCATATTTTTTTTCAACGAGGAATATTATACACGGAATCTGAATCGGTGGCAGAGCAGTGCGCTGATTCGATGATTCGCGTGCCCTCCCCACTCCCCCTCCCTCCCCCCTCCCCCCACCCCCTCCCCCTCCCCCTCCCCCCCTCTCCTCCCCTCCCTCCCATCCCTCTCCCCCTCCCCCTCTCCTCTCCCCCTCCCCCTCCCCCCTCCCCCTCCCCCTCTCCTCCCCTCCCCCTCTCCTCCCCCTCTCCTCCCCCTCCCCCTCCTCCCTCCCCCTCCCCTCCCCTCCCCTCCCCCTCCCCCCCTCTTCTCCCTCACGTTCATACACGGAATGCCGGGTACTCCCCCCCCCCCTCTTCCCCACCCCTCCTCTTCCCCCCTCCTCTTCCCCCTCCCCTCCCCCGCCCGGCAAGGCCGGGTACTTCCCCCTCCTCTTCTCCCCTCCCCCCCTCTCCTCCCCTCCCCCCCCTCTCCTCCCCTCCCCCCCTCTCCTTTCCTCCCCTCCCCCCATTCCCCTCCCCTCCCCCCCCCATTCCCCTCCCCTCCTCTTCCCCCTCCCCCATTCCCCCTCCCCTCCCCCTTCCTCCCCCCCATCCCCTTCCCCCTCCCTCCCCCCCTCCCCCCTCCCACTCCCCCTCCCTCCTCCCTCCTCCCCCTCCCCCATCACCCTCCCCCTCCCCCTTCTCCTCCCCCTCCCCCCTCCCCCCTCCCCCCCTCTTCTCTCCTCCCCCCCCTCTTCTCTTCACCCCTCCCCCCTCTTCTCCCCTCCCCCCCCTTTTCTCCCCTCTCCCCCCCTCCTGCCCTCCCCCCGCCCGGCAATGCCGGGTACTTCTGCTAGTATAATATACAGTGCATTCAGAAAGTATTCAGACCCCTTCACTTTTTCACATTTTGTTATGTTGCAGCCTTATGCTGAAATCGTTTAAATTCATTTTTTTCCCTCATCAATCTACACTCAATACCCCCATAATGACGAAGAGAAAACAGGATTTTATAAAGTTTTGCAAATTTTTTAAAAAGAAAAAACTGAAATATCACATTGACATAAGTATTCATACCCTTTGCTATGACTCTTGAAATTTAGCTCAGGTGCCTCCCATTTCTCTTGATCATCTTTGAGATGTTTCTACACCTTGATTGGAGTCCACCTGTGGTAAATTCAATTGATTGGACATGATTTGGAAAGGCACACACCTGTCTATATAAGGTCTCACAGCTGACAATGCATATCAGAGCAAAAACCAAGTCATGAGGTCGAAGGAACTGCCTGCAGAGCTCAGAGACAGGATTGTGTCGAGGCACAGATCTGGGGAAGCCTACAAAAAAAATTCTGCTGCATTGAAGGTTCCCAAGAGCACAGTGGCCTCCATAATTCTTAAATGGAAGAAGTTTGGAACAACCAGGACTCTTCCTAGAGCTGCCCCGCCCGGCCAAACTGAGCATTCGGGAGAGAAGGGCCTTGGTAAGAGAGGTGACCAAGAACCCGATGGTCACTGGCTGAGCTCCAGAGATGCTGTGTGGAGATGGGAGAAACTTCCAGAAGGACAACCATCACTGCAACACTCCACCGATCTGGGCTTTATGGCAGAGTGGCCAGACGGAAGCCTCTCCTAAGTGAAAGACGCATGAAAGCCCGCTTGGAGTTTGCAAAAAAAAGCACCTAAAAGACTCTCAGACTGTGAGAAACAAGATTCTGTGGTCTGATGAAACCAAGATTGAACTGTTTGGCTTCCGTCTGGCCACTCTGCCATGAAGCCCAGATCGGTGGAGTGTTGCAGTGATGGTTGTCCTTCTGGAAGTTATGGATATTTCTGGAAGTTGTGTGTGTGTGTGTATATATATATATATACGCACAGACCCCCACACACATTCATTGTACTAATTTTGGTACAAGGATAGAACATTCCCATGGAACGATTTTGGACACCCCATTTACAGTGTGGTTTTAAGTACAACGAAGTGTTTTACAACAAAATTTTCATCTTTTTCTGACGCCCAACACATCAATGCATCTTGTGGTTAACAATTCAGCACATAAGCTTGTAAAAGAAATCGCTGAGTCGTGTGCATAAGTCGATCGCTGTGTTTATCCATGATTTGTGGAAATAAAAACCATATGCAGTATATTCTCAAGTGGTCATGTATTCCTGTTAGTGGACCTGTCTCATGTAGTCATCATGTATATCGTGTAGGTACACACTTGCTTCTGAGCTGTCGATCATGGGTTCGAATCTTGACTCAGCTACAGTCACGTGAAAAAGTAAGTACACCCCATCTAAAGTTTTGACTTTTTCAACATATTTCAACATACAGCTATTTGATCTTCATTTCAACAATATTGATAGATAAAGGTGATATAATAAAACAAATATCATGAAACATTTACATTTTGTAGTCCATTGTATAATTTAAATAAACATAAATGCAAATTTCGCATGTGGAAAAAGTAAGGACACCCTTGGCTCTAATAGGTGGTATTGGCCCCTTTGGCAGAAACAACCTCAAGTAGGCGTTTCTTATAACTGTCTACCAGTCTCTGACATCGACTGGGAGAAATGTTTGCCCACTCCTCCATGCAGAATTCTTTCAGCTGTGCGATGTTTGAGGGGTTTCTTGCATGCACAGCTCGTTTCAAATCCCCCCACAACATCTCGATGGGATTTAGATCCAGGCTTTGACTTGGCCATTCCAGAACCCTCCATTTCTTTCTTTTCAGCCATTCCTTGGTGGATTTAGTGGTATTTTTAGGGTCATTGTCATGTTGCAAGGTCCACCTACGGTTGAGCTTCAACTTTCCGACAGATGGCCTCACATTATCCTCAAGCACCCTCTGGTACAATGAAGAATTCATAGTGGATTACATGATGGTGAGCTGCCCAGGCCCTGATGCAGCAAAGCTGCCCCAAACCATAATATTTCCACCACCATGCTTTGCAGTTGGTATCAGGTTCTTGTGGTCAAATGCTGTCTTTGGTTTTCGCCAAACATCACTTCTGGTACTGTGGCCAAATAGCTCTACCTTTGACTCATCTGTCCAGAGCACATTGTTCCAGAAGTGCTGGTCTTTGCCACGGTGTTCATTGGCAAACTTTAGTCTTGCCCTGATGTTCTTTCTGGACAGCAAAGGTTTCCTCCTGGCACACCTCCAATGTAGATCAAATTTGTGCAGCCTCTTTCTATTGGTAGACTTGTGCACTTTGACATCAACAGTGGCAAGAGCTACCTGTAGGTCCCGTGATGACATTCTGGGGTTCTTCGAGACTTCTTTCAGCATCTTGCTGTCTGCTCTCGGGCTGAACTTGCTGGGGCGGCCTGGCCTGAACAAGTTGGCAGTTGTTTGGAATCTTCTCCACATGTGGATGATCTTCCGGACAGTCGAATGATTGATTTCAACATTGTTTGGAGATCTTTTTAAATCCCTTCCCAGACTCGTAGGCATCTATAATCTTCTTTCTGAAGGCCTCAGAGAGCTCTTTTGATCTCGGCATGGTGACGCCGCACACTTACAACAAAGAGCAAACCAAACTAAATGTCTGAGGTTTAAATAAGACAGGTTCCTCCAAGATCCTCTCTAACGATGTTCTAATCATTTGCACCTGAGCTGGTGCACCTGATTCTAATTTTAGGTATTTGAAGTAGTGATAAATGTCAGGGTGTACTTACTTTTTCCACATGCGAAATTTGCATTTATGTTTATTTAAATTATGCAATGGACTACAAAATGTAAATGTTTCATGATATTTGTTATATTATATCACCTTTATCTATCAATATTTTTGACAGTAGTAGTGTTGTTAGTAGTCGTAGTGGTGTTGTTAGTAGCAGTAGTAGTGTTGTTTGTAGTAGTAGTGTTAGTAGTAGTACTAGTAGTGGTGTTAGTAGTAGTAGTTGTGGTGTTAGTAGTGTTGTTAGTAGTTGTAGTAGTAGTAGTAGTAGTCTTGTTGGAGAACGGTAGGACCGCACAACCGATCTGCGACTCACATCTGAGTGAGCAATGAATAAAAACAGGGAAATCGTGTTCAAGCAGGAAAAACGATGGGAACACATTCCAGCCTCGTTTTCAAGGAATCCATTTATTATTGATGTTCGCTTCGAGCCTTAGATTCTAGATGTGGAGCAGGACATGGACGACAGCTGATGTTATGCAGAAGCGTGTAAAGTTTAAATGGTAAACCATTCCAACACATGTGCGTAAAACGCCTTTCAGGTCCCAGTCTCAAAAAATCCATTGGGAAAGCTTGACTGGGAATGAAGAGCAATGCAATACGAAGATGCAACGTGTGCGAGAAAGAAAGATGGAGCAACCAGTTGTACGTTCTGTGAAATTGGAATAGAAAGGAAGAGTTGCGTGCAAAAGTAATCGTTTTTTAGGGTCCAGTGATGTCTTTTGAAGGAACTTTCGTAAGGAGGAGCAGAATATTCAAAAGAGGGGAAAAATTTTTTATCCAGAAAAAGAAATCTTTACATTCGAAGACGAGAACGACAAACGAGCAACGAATGCTAAGCTAGATATGCTATGCTCTTTAAAGGGAATTCTGAGTGAATTGGGACCAGATTAGTCCTTCATGGAAGTGTCCAATTGAAGACCCGGGTGGAAGAAGTACTTAAGTCAATTTTTTTTTGGCCAAATCCATGTCTCAGGTCCTGTAATAATTTTACATGGAGTTATTTGGTGACTCGTACTTCGTCCTCTGAGGTCTTCAGTTGTTCTTATGGAAAATGCTGCTCGAAAGATTGCAACAAATTCCAGACATTTGCAATGAATATAGAGCGTACGCGATCCCTTTTCGAGGAACTTTTGGCGCAAGGTGGGCAGGTCAATCGAAAGTTTTGTGATGATTACCAATTTATGAATTTTTTTGCTTCTATCCTCTTGATATGTTGAGCTTTAAGCAAGAAAGCAGCACATGCCACGTTTAAAGTCTTTGGAATGCCTCGGCCGGAGTTGGAAGCACCGACCTCCGGATACTTGGAGAGGACGTTCCAACAATTTAACCACTGAGACATTAAGACTAAGAGAAATGTTTGATAATTAAGCTTTGCAAGACAAGTGGAATATTCTTAGTAAAAATAGTGTAACAAAGTCATGAAGGAAGATTTATCTCTACTAGCAACGGTATGGGGGGCTTCAATTGGGAAGCCCAAATGAAAAGGTAAAATATCAGAAGTTGAAGGTTTTTTTTTTTTTTTAAACGATTCATATAAACATCCGTTGAATCATATCACACGCAAATCATCAAAATCTAAATGGTACATGGCGCCCATTTTGAAAAAAGATTGAATTCTGGAAAACGGAAGCGGCCGTCACGTTTGTGTGAAGAGTGCGCGCCGAATCTGTAACATGGAAGCGGCTGCTACACCTGTTTGTCAGTTGCTTTGCACACGCTGCCATGTTACTTCGGAGCCGCACGTTTATATAGGAAGAGTTCGTCAGGAGTCGATCTACTCTCTCCTGGTACGTAGAATAAACAGTATTTGCAGAATTTCAACAAAAGCCACATCACTGTTCATATCGGTAAATATTATTCCATCGTGTTTGGAAAAACTGGAAAATTGGAAAACTTGGAAACACAATATAGCCTATTTTACTCCCAGGGGTCCCAGGAATACCCACCCAAAATATCGTTGCGATCGGTTGAACCGTTTTTGCGGTACCTTTGAACGGACAGACGGACATTTGGTGAATTATAGTAAGATAAAGTCTTGGAATAAAGAATCCCCTGAAAATGGCATCTCCTTATCAAGGTCTTGGTTGGTCTTGGTCTTGGTGTTTCCTTCTCTGCCCCATTCGCTGCTTTCACTTCCATCAGACATCAGACCCGTGGAGTTTAAATGAAAAAGTTTCTCTGCAATACAGATCAATATCCTAGTACACGTCATAAGATTCCCAGAGACCATTCCTCACGTTTTTCTGGCAAAAACGCACCATTGTGACCCTGCTGGTGGACCGCGGTCAGGGTCGCCACGTCCACGAACGAGGCCGCGGGGAATTCCCGCGCATCGCCCGCCCAGCAGATGACAAAATCCGCGGCCAGGCGGTCCCGGGCGTGCAGCAGTTCTCCGAGTCCAGGTCGGCCCGGGTCTAAGTGGAGATCCGACGTGGGACGAGGCCGAGCCGCGCCCGCCGCCTCGTCGCTCTGATCTGAAGACCCGGCGTGCGCAGCGCGGTCTCGTCGCCGCTGCTCGTCTCGCAAGAGGACGGTGCTGAGGTGAGCGATCCACTTAGCGGCGAGACCGAGGGTTTCGATCTTGGAGATGTCGCACGGCACAGGTAGGAGGCTTCGCAGGTGTCGGAAGGCCACGTTCACACCGTGGATCCGTAGGCGTTCTCGAGTGTTTGCCGCCCTGCGCTGCCGGCTCACTCCCGTCAGGAGACGCTTCCTCCGCTTGCCCTTGCGCCTCCTCGACGGCTCCTCGCCATCTGGGCCCGTCTCGGTGTCCATGACGTGTACAGCACGCGGTGCACTTTTCCCGGAGCGCGGCTCAGCACGGAGCGCGGGCGCATCGTGCAGGTGTGAGTGTGCAGTGGCGCAGCTCCTCGAGCATGGCGGACGCGCATCGGCTGCACCTGCACTCTTTCCAAGTCCTATTGTAAGTCAATCAGCGCGGGCTCTCAGCGAAGAAAAGACGAGAATTATTCATTCCAGGACCATTCACCCCGCGCGGGATCTTAGGGTGGGGGTGCGATCGTTTGCTCCTCCATCCGCTGCTTTGGTCCCAATGAGACCCTCCCGGGATCATCTGCGCATTCCTGTGTTTGTTAAACAGACACGAATTTACTGTGCAAGGACAATTTGGGTTTAACATCAAATAACCCTGTAAACAGGACATTTGTAAAGGTGTGTGTGTGTGTATACACGGTGCATTCAGAAAGTATTGAGACCCCTTCACTTTTTTCACATTTTGTTATGTTGTAGCCTTATGCTGAAATCGTTTAAATTCATTTTTTCCCTCATCAATCGACACTCAATACCCCATAATGACAAAGAGAAAACAGGATTTAGAAAGTTTTGCAAATTTATTAAAAAGAAAAACTGAAATATCACATTTACATAAGTATTCATACCCTTTGCTCTGACACTTGAAATTTAGCTCAGGTGCCTCCCATTTCACTTGATCATCTTTGAGATGTTTCTACACCTTGATTGGAGTCCACTTGTGGTAAATTAAATTGATTGGACATGATGTGGAAAGGCACACACCTGTCTATATAAGGTCTCACAGCTGACGATGCATATCGGAGCAAAAACCAAGCCATGAGGCCGAAGGAGCTGCCTGCAGAGCTCAGAGACAGGATTGTGTCGAAGCACAGGTCTGGGGAAGCCTACAAAAAGAATTCTGCTGCATTGAAGGTTCCCAAGAGCACAGTGGCCTCCATAATTCTTAAATGGAAGAAGTTTGGAACAACCAGGACTCTTCCTAGAGCTGGGGCCGCCCGGCCAAACTCAGCCATCGGGGGAGAAGGGCCTTGGTAAGACAGGTGACCAAGAACGCAATGGTCACTGGCTGAGCTCCAGAGATCCTGTGGAGATGGGAGAAACTTCCAGAAGGACAACCATCACTGCAACACTCCACCGATCTGGGCTTTATGGCAGAGTGGCCAGACGGAAACCTCTCCTCAGTGAAAGACACATGAAAGCCCGCTTGGAGTTTGCAAAAAAAGCACCTAAAGGACTCTCAGACTGTGAGAAACAAGAATATGTGGTTTGATGAAACCAAGATTGAACTGTTTGGCCTCAATTCTAAGCGCCACGTATGGAGGAAACCAGGCACTGCTCATCACCTGCCCAATGCCATCCCAACAGTGAAGCATGGTGGTGGCAGCATCATGCTGTGGGGGTGTTTTTCAGCAGCAGGGACTGGGGGACTGGTCAGGGTTGAGGGAACAATGAACGGAGCAAAGTACAGAGATGTCCTTAATGGAAACCTGAAACAGACCGCTCAGGACCTCAGACTGGGCCGAAGGCTCACCTTCCAACAGGACAATGACCCTAAGCAGACAGCCAAGACAATGCAGGAGTGGCTTAGGGACAACTCTGTGAAGGTCCTTGAGTGGCCCAGCCAGAGCCCTGACTTGAACCCAATCGAACATCTCTGGAGAGACCTGAAAATGGCTGTCCACCAACGGTCCCCATCCAACCTGACAGAGCTTGAGAGGATCTGCAGCGAAGAATGGTGGAAAATCCCCAAATCCAGGTGTGCAAAGCTTGTCGCGTCATACCCAAGAAGGCTCGAGGCTGTAATCTCTGCCAAAGGTGCTTCAACTAAGTACTGAGTTAAGGATCTGAATACTTATGTCAATGTGATATTTCAGTTTTTCTTTTTAAAAAAATTGCAAAACTTTCTAAAATCCTGTTTTCTCTTTGTCATTCTGGGGTATTGAGTGTAGATTGATGAGGGAAAAAATGAATTTAAACGATTTCAGCATCAGGCTGCAACATAACAAAATGTGAAAAAAGTGAAGGGGTCTCAATACTTTCTGGATGGTGTGTGTGTGTGTGTATGTGTGTGTGTGTGTGTGTGTGTGTGTGTGTGTGTGTGTGTGTGTGTGTGTGTGTGTACGTACAGACTTGACATTTAATATGGAATATTTTTTTTGTGGGGGTGAACTTACTTTTCAATATGTCTTAGAACCAAACGTTCATTGGAATTATGTTGAAATTATTCTAGATTTTGTTAATGTGACCTTTAAAAGAAACAAAAACCACATTTGACATTTCAAAACAAATAAATTGATCCTTGAAAGTGATGTAAACTGATATCGAACTCGATTCATGGACAGTACTGTGTTAAACTTCTGTACGTTTTCCAGAAGTATCTCTTTATTTTGCACATTAGCCAAAAAATTTTTTTAACAAAAGTTAAATTACGACTGGGATTACGGACTAAAATTACAGTTCAGTACTTCGTGTAACCCCCACGAGCATTCAGGAGAGCACGTACACGTTAAGGCATGCTGTTCATGAGATTTGCCAAGGTTTGGACAGGAATCGCTTGCCATGCAGTGACAATAGCCTGCTGCAATTCACGCACAGAGGTCGGCTGCTGGTCCAAGTGGTCGATTTGACGCGTTAATTCTGCCCACAATTTCTCTATCGTATTCATATCCGGGGACAGGGCAGGCCACTCCATATGCTCTACACGAAGGTCAGCAAGAAAGTGTTGGATCATGCGAGCACGATGAGGCCGTGCATTGTCATCTTGGAAGACAAAGTTTCCTCGAAAGGCAGCACGAGAAAATGGAATCGATGTTTCTTCCAGAATGACCCTGTACTTGAACTGGTTCAGGTTTCTATTCAGAAAAACCAGGTCGGTTTTGCCCCCTGCATGAAAAGCAGCCCAAACGTTCACCCCACCACCTCCAGCTTGGACTCTTGAGACTATACAATCTTTGTTGTAGGCTTCATGCACTTGTCTGCGCACTCAGACGCGGCCATCTTGACGATAGACCAGAAATCTAGACTCGTCACTGCAGATCACGTGATTCCAGTGTCCTGGCTGCCATTGACGGTGCTCTCTGGCCCCACTGCAATCGGCGCTGGTGGTGTTGTCTGGTCAGGCGTGGCTTTCTCAGGGGACGCCTGGCACGATAGCCTGCTTGAACCAGTCGTTGGTTGACTAGCCTTCTGGATACAGGCACATTTGTCAGTTGCTGCCACTCAGCCCTAAGCCGATTAGCTGACTTGGTATGGCCATTGCGGACTAACCTGTGCAGCTGGCGATCATCCCTCCTTGTGGTTCTGTGGGGACGTCCTGGCCTCGGTATTGGAGGAGGGACACCCATCTGAGCATTTCGTTTCAGGATATTTGACACCTGACCTTGAGTGATGCCATACTGCCGAGCAATAGCATGCTGTTTCATGTCGTAATTTCGTAAAACCACCACTCCATGACAAACAGCATTGTCGAGTTGACGGACCATCTCCAGAGGAAGCGGCAATAACTTTTGGAGATGTGCAGCAGTTGTTTTCCACTAATGCAGAACGCAACAACCCTTGTATACCCGACTGTGAAGCCAATCATCAAATGCACCTGTCCGTACATTTTGCCACGCCACCTGTGATATAATCCTGTTTTTGACTTCTTGCTGCGACAGACAATCAGTGCCATGGTTCTTTTAACAAATAAATCACCAAAGTGTAAAAGAAACTCACCAGATTGATATACTGAGTGAAGAAAGTAAACCCAAGTCAAGAAAAAAAATATATTCCATATTAAATGCCAAGTGTGTGTGTGTATGTGTGTGTATGTGTGTGTGTGTGTGTGTGTGTGTGTGTGTGTGTGTGTGTGTGTGTGTGTGTGTGTGTACATGTGTGTGTGCATGCGAGTAATTGGTTCACGAGTTATCAAGTGACAACTATATTCGTCATGTGTGTGCGTCTGTCTGTGTGTGTGTCTGTCTGTCCGCAGCATAACTACCTGATGATATCATCCGATCTTGATGAAACTTGGGTGGGAGGTTGATATCATGATCTAGTTGTGTCCTGCCAAGAGTGGGCGTATTGCGCCCATTGTGGGCGGAGCCACGTCCGAAAAAGATGTCTTTTTAGGGGGTAATCGATTTCAAGCTACATCTTCTCCGAGGGGTTTGGTGGAATCTGACAGGGGTTTCGGTATTTGGTTCGGCCAATGTCATGTGCCTAGCCCCACGGAGCTAGATTTTTCATTTCTCTCTTTTTTTTTCTTTTTTTTTTTCATTTCATTTTTCACCGAATTTTCGGTATTGTGTAGCTAACTAACCTCATGACTGATTATACATTATTTTCTATCTCATTTCAAGGTCAGTAACCTTCGTTTTGACATTTCCGGGCCTGGCCTGGCCGGGCCTGTTTCGGTTATAGTCCGTCCTTTGTCATTGAATACCGCTCGCTCGTGAACCATCGTCGTCTCCTGACTTGTCTTTTTATTATTTAACGGCCACAGTTATTCCAACATTCTTGTAAGGTTTGCCTGGGAGAAAGCATGGCCCAAGTCATTCACGAACTGGCTGCCCAGATGTCAAGGCAAGACCTGCCATTGAAATAAATTTTGAATCTGCTCATTGTATGGACGATAGCTCACCTATTCTTCGTGAAGGACACCGTGGGACCTATAAAGTCTGACAGACCGGAGGAATTTTATTGGCAGGGGGGAGGGGGGAGGGGGGTTGTCTGTGCGTCCGTCCGTCCGTGCATTCCGCACACAACAGATTTTTGTTATTGCGATAACTTCTGAACCGCTGAAGGAATTTTGACCAAAGTTAGTAACAGTATGTGCTACAACACGAGATGAACCAATGACATTTTGGGTTAAAAAACGTCAAAGGTGTGTGGTCATGTGACCTTTAATTGAAAATATTTGTTACCACAATAACTAGTGAACCACAGAAGGGATTTCTACGAAACTTGGCACAAATATGGACTGTGATACAAAGATGAACTGATTCAATGTTTGCTTGAACAGGTCAAAGATGAAAGGTGTGTGTATATATATATATTGTTGCGGATATGGGATTTGGCCTCCATCCATATCCGCTTGTAAATATTCCCCTATTTCCCCAATACTCCCCAACTATCCCCAATCCCCCATTCCCTAGTCCCATTATCTGTAAACAACACTCTGTAGCCCCGACCTCCCCCTTTTTCCCCCATTAAATGTCGTACCCAGGTTCACCGCATCTCACGTAGACAACTATAGGACATCTTGCTAGTTATTCTTAGTCTATGTCAGTTAAGGACTCGTTTCCATTAATTCTGACTCTTCGTTGCACCAGAATGTGATTGTATGGCACCATTAGTAAGTTTAGGACCTCCCAATTCCTCCCCGCATCTCTTCCTCATGGAACAACAACACCAACAACAACAACAGCTGCACGGGGAGTGCGCGTCCTCACTCCGGCTTGGTTAGCCGCCATTGACCATGTGCTCCGACGGGGTTACCACGCAGGGGCTCGCCGTCAGCTCCTCGTCGAGGGCGGAGCCCGGTAACCCCCCGCACCCAATAGGAAGCGGCGGACCGATTCCATCTGGGGCGGAGCTAACGAGCCGAGGGCGTGTGACTCCCCGCTGGACATGCGCAGGAAGACGGACGTGACGTCAGATGCGCCCCAGCTACGAAGAAGAACGGACGCCACCTCCAGCGCGACGATACCTCCCCGCATCTCTGGGCCGGACCGGGTCGATTCTGCCCCCGAGCCAAGATGCACCTTGAGCCATCGACTGCCTGCCCTTCCTTGCCATCAATCCCTGTGTGAGTCAGTCTTGTCCCGTTTGTCTGTGGTCTGTCGGGGCTAAGATAAGACCGTGTCTAAGTGCCCATCTTTCTGTGCTGTACCTCTGTGCCGTGTAATCTAAACGTTCTGCATAACCCATATTATATCCTCCTCCGGAGGTCTTGAGAACTGTACCCCTGGTGTCGTGTCATTTAACCCAGCCGTTGTGTCCTTTTCCTTCATTGATTTAGCATAGCGCGATTCGGCCAACGTTCGAGTGTAATCGGGTAACTTGTGCGAACACGGCGGCCATTCCGCTCGGCCCACCATAACATCTTAATAAGTCGTGTCCGTAACAATATATATATATATATATATATATATATATATATATATATATATATATGGTATATGCACAGGTATATGAACCATCTTGTGGCAGCGTGGGCATGCGCAGAACTCGCTCAGTGAGAAATCTCTCTCCCCAAGGGATGCCAGCCCACAGGGTATATCCATTATCCATGCTGCATCCTCTAAATGCTGGGCATCAAACAAGGAAGCATCACATACAATTTCGAAAGTCTTTCTATATGACTTCACTCAGCCACTGCCAAAACGGAACCACCAACCTCAGACTGAGAGGATGCTGGAAGCACAATTCCACCGGACTGGCATAATGTCAGACTTTACTGCAGATCATCTGTCGTTTGAGCCGCATGAACTGCAATACAGATATTGAAATTTCACGAGAACGTGAACAATTCCCAATTATCAAGGTAGGGCGAAACAGAAAGAATTTGTTTTGAATGAGCAAACTTTATTAATTTTTTTGTTAACGAAAGTCGTGTTTCAATGGCTTGCCGCATCATGCGCTCTATTAGCAGCAAACAAGAGCCCTTTGAAAACGCGTTTCCCAGAAGAATAATCAAATCTATTGGGCTAAAGGACTGCCAATGTTCCACTTCCACGTCGAGATTCCTTCTTTTCAGACCATACACAAAAGCCCGAAAGACTTCTCTGCATTCCCAAGTCGTCAAAGAATATTTATGAATGAAGACCACTGTTGCGCCCTGTACAAGTCAACACCAAGCCTAGTTCCTTAAAAGTAGGCCTACTGCGACTTCCATTTTAGTGTGAATACATTTCTCTTCCTTCGGCCCGAGACAACTGAAAGCATCCTGAAGCACTGGAAGAGTGTTCCCAATAAAATGCTAAGCACCCGGTATTCTTTCGTCCGAGCAATCGGATCATCTCCAGCGGGAAGATAAACCTGCAGGCCCCTGCTAAGTTATGGCCAACAACAAAAGGGTCATACGGGTGCTGGTAACCCGGCAACGTTTGTCCCCTGCAGAGGATGGAGGATGCTGAATACAAACAATTGTTCGCCTTGGAATCCCATTAGGGACTCGAACGTGCACCGTCCTGGAATGTTCACATGGGGTGTGCATGGGCCGGGTGGTTAAATGTACACCCCACGTCGACGTACTCGGTAGATTTATATTGAGTTAGCAGATGTAGATTTCTAGTGTGTTTAGCGGATGTAGATTTCTAGTGAGTTTAGTGGATGTAGATTTCCAGTGAGTTTAGCAGATGTAGATTTCTATTGAGTTTAGCAGAAGTAGATTTCTAGTGAGTTTAGCGGATGTAGGTTTCTATTGAGTTTAGCGGATGTAGATTTCTAGTGAGTTTAGCAGATGTAGATTTCTAATGAGTTTAGCGGAAGTACATTTCTAGTGAGTTTAGCGGATGTACATTTCTCGTGAGTTTAGTGGAAGTAGATTTCTATTGAGTTTAGCGGATGTCGATTTCTCGTGAATTGAGCGGAAGTACATTTCTAGTGAGTTTAGCAGATGTAGATTTTGAGTGAGTTTAGCGGATGTAGATTTCTAGTGAGTTTAGCGGATGTAGATTTCTAATGAGTTTAGCGGATGTAGATTTCTAGTGAGTTTAGTGGATGTAGATTTCTGGTGAGTTCATCGGATTTCGATTTCTATTGAGTTTAGCGGATGTAGATTCATAGTGAGTTTAGCGGATATAGATTTCTAGTGGATTTAGCGGATGTAGATTCATAGTGAGTTTAGCGGATGTTGATTTCTAGTGATTTTAGCGGAAGTAGATTTCTACTGAGTTTAGCGGATGTAGATTTCTAGTGATTTTAGCGGATGTAGATTTATAGTGAGTTTAGCAGATGTAGATTTCTAGTGAGTTTAGCAGATGTAGATTTCTATTGAGTTTAGCGGAAGTAGCTTTCTAGTGAGTTTAGCGGATGTAGGTTTCTATTGAGTTTAGCGGATGTAGATTTCTAGTGAGTTTAGCGGAAGTACATTTCTAGTGAGTTTAGCAGATGTAGATTTTGAGTGAGTTTCACGGATGTAGATTTCTGTTGAGTTTAGCGGATGTATATTTCTATTGAGTTTAGCGGACGTAGATTTCTAGAGAGTTTAGCGGATGTAGATTTCTAGTGAGTTTAGCGGATGTAAATTTCTGGTGAGTTTAGCGGATGTAGATTTCTATTGAATTTAGCGGATATAGATTTCTAGCGAGTTTAGCAGATGTAGATTTCTCGTGAGTTTAGTGGATGTAGATTTTGAGTGAGTATAGCGGATGTAGATTTCTAGTGAGTTTAGTGGATGTAGATTTCTAGTGCGTTTAGCGGATGTAGATTCATAGTGAGTTTAGCGGATGTAGATTCATAGTGAGTTTAGCGGATGTAGATTTCTAGTGAGTTTAGCGGATGTAGGTTGGTATTGAGTTTAGCAGATGTAGATTTCTATTGAGTTTAGCGGATGAAGATTTCTATTGAGTTTAGCGGCTGTAGATTTCTCGTGAGTTTAGCAGATGTAGATTTCTAGTGAGTTTAGTGGATGTAGATTTCTGGTGAGTTTCTCGGATTTAGATTTCTATTGAGTTTAGCGGATGTAGATTCATAGTGAGTTTAGCGGATGTAGATTTCTAGTGGATTTAGCGGATGTAGATTCATAGTGAGTTTAGCGGATGTTGATTTCTAGTGATTTTAGCGGATGTTGATTTCTAGTGATTTTAGCGGAAGTAGATTTCTAGTGAGTTTAGCGGATGTAGATTTCTATTGAATTTAGCGGATGTAGATTCATAGTGAGTTTAGCGGATATAGATTTCTAGTGAGTTTAGCAGATGTAGATTTCTCGTGAGTTTAGTGGACGTAGATTTCAAGTGAGTATAGCGGATGTAGATTTCGAGTGAGTTTAGTGGATGTAGATTTCTAGTGAGTTTAGCGGATGTAGATTCATAGTGAGTTTAGTGGATGAAGATTTCTATTGAGTTTAGCGGCTGTAGATTTCTCGTGAGTTTAGCAGATGTAGATTTCTAGTGAGTTTAGCGGATGTAGATTTCTAATGAGTTTAGTGGATGTAGATTTCTAGTGAGTTTAGTGGATGTAGATTTCTATTGAGTTTCGTGGATGAAGATTTCTATTGAGTTTAGCAGATGTAGATTTCTCGTGAGTTTATCAGATGTAGATTTCTAGTGAGTTTAGCGGATGTAGATTTCTAATGAGTTTAGCGGATGTAGATTTCTAGTGAGTTTAGCGGAAGTAGATTTCTCGTGAGTTTAGTGGATGTCGATTTCTAGTGAGTTTAGCGGATGTAGATTTCTATTGAGTTTAGCGGATGTAGATTTCTATTGAGTTTAGCGGATGTAGATTTCTATTGAGTTTAGCGGAAGTACATTTCTAGTGAGTTTAGCGGATGTAGATTTCTATTGAGTTTAGCGGATGTAGATTTCTATTGAGTTTAGCGGATGTAGATTTCTATTGAGTTTAGCGGATGTAGATTTCTAGTGAGTTTAGCGGATGTAGATTTCTAGTGAGTTTAGCAGATGTAGATTTCTAGTGAGTTTAGCAGATGTAGATTTCTAGGGAGTTTAGCGGATATAGATTTCTAGTGAGTTTAGAGGATTATTTTATCACTACCCGTATTGAGGGGGAGAATCTCAGGCTGAGTTGGCTGTTCAAGCGATGGTTCATGATGTATGCTAGGGAACCAAGGTTCAAATCACATTTTGTGTACGACTATCGATGTTATTCCTGTAAAAGTTCGCCACTGTAGGTTGAGGTCTTCGTCCTGCGTGTGATTTATGTACGAGGTCCCCCTGAGCGTTTGACGTACACCTCCGCAAGTCTGAACAGTTTACGTTTTGTATCCCACTGATAGGCCAGACCTGGATGCGGACCTGAACCAAAACTGAATCCGCTTGTTCTTGTCACCTATCTAACTCATCCACCAAGTTTTGCCAAAATCAGTCCATAACCTTTTGAAATATTATGATATATGTCGATTTTGGCACCATCTCTCAATGGTGAATAATCAATTAAATAATTTTTAAAACTCCAGTATTCGGATCCAGATCTTCACCAAAATGGAATCGGTTAGTCCATGTCACACATCCGACCTGTCCACCATGTTTCGTCCAAATCTGTCAATAACTTTTTGATTTAATCTATACTTTTTTTGAAAAATCGATTTCTATTTTTGAAAATATGAAATATCGAAAATTTTGAAATAATTTTGAAAAACAACTTTTTGAAATATCGTGCTGTATGTCGATTTTGGCACCATCTCTCAATGGTGAAGAATCACTTAAAACATTTTTTAAAATATTATAGTATCTGGATCCGGATTGTCACCAAATTTGAATTGTTTAGTCCATGTCACATAACCAACCTGTCCACCACGTTTCGTCCAAATCTGTCCATAACGTTTTGAGATATCCTGCTCAGACAGACAGGGGTAAAAACATAACCTCTGCGTTCACCTTCGCTGGCGGAGGTAATTAATGCTAGTGGATAGGGCACCCAATGCCCACCTAAGGGATTGCGCGCGCATTGATCTGTCGTTTTCCCTGGGGAACACCAGGATGACCGGTTTTAGCTGATTCAAACCTAGGCGAGACAGCTCAGAGTCGAGTGGGAATATCTCGTGCAATCCTGCCAGTGTGTCCATGAGCCTAAAAGGAGAGAAGTAAACGACCTCGTAAATAATGCTCTCGAAAGGACTTTTCTTCCCGAAGTACGAAAACTACTCACAGCCACTCTACAAAACTTAAATACAAAGGATAAAAGTCGGTTTATATACACAGCTCTTGACCCTCATTTTATGAGTTGGAAATCCCTCAAAGCCAGATGACTCATTCATACAGAGACAATAGCTGGTGCGGTTGAATGGCCAAATGGTCCAACAAACGAATTGTTTAACAAAAAGCACCACTTGTGAATTTGCACAACAAAACGAACCTCCGGCACAGATGAGCTCATGACACTGAGCAGGTGCATTTGCCTCTTTTGACCAGCCATTCTCGAGGTTCTAATAACCATCATGTCCGTCACACTGGACGATATTCGACTAAACATCCTCGCAAGTTGATGCAAGGGAACACAATGACATTTGGGCACAGGAAGAGGCCATTTGTCCCATCATGCCGATATTTATCCACACCCCATTCATTTCTACAAGTTTATGTGTTAGCTCCACCACCGAAGGTGGACGAAGGTTACGTTTTCCGCCATGTTTGTTTGTCTGTCTATCAGCAGAATATCTCAGAAAGTTATGGACTAATTCGGACGAAACCTGGTGGACAGGTTGGGTGTGTGATAAGGATGAATTGATTCGATTTTGATTCAGATCTGGAACCAGATGCGAGAATTTAAAACTTTTTTGTTAAGTGATTCTTTACCATTGAGAGATAAGGCCAAAAACGATATATAACACGATATTTTAAAAAGTTAATGACGACTTATGACAAAACTTGGTGGATGAGTGGGGTAGGTGACAAGAACAAGCCCGTACAATTTTGAAGGTCCAGATCCAGATCTGACCTATTAGTGGGATCGAAAACGTAAACTGTTCATCCTGGCGGAAGTATGTGTCATTCTAGTTAACCTACACATGCGAAGAGAAAAGCTGGGTTGAACAATTGGTTCACTTCTGTCTGTCTGTCTGTCCGTCTGTCTACAAACGTCAGTTTATGATTGAGGAACAACTTAATTTCAAATGAATGTTATATTTTGAACATGAACTGGAAAAGGAACCTGTGATTTAGCAGTTTTGGCCCTAACTTTTGCTCTGAATTTGCCCGATCGCACATGTGTAGAGAGCAGTGAGATAATTGTTTTACTCTGTCTATCTGTCTGTCTGACTGGCAGTCACAAACAAAATCGAAAATCATTCCCAAACAGGAAACGTACTGTTTTTTTAAAATGACGTCATAAAGGCCACAAACAACAGGCACGAAAAACAAACGTAAGTGTTAAATAAGGTGGTGTAAAAGACGCTGCATCAACGGTGGTATGCTTCCGGTTTTTTATACAACCGTTAAAATCGTTATTTTATTTCAATTGAATTATATACTTGAACATTGTCGAACACAAATCGCTTTTTTATCACATTCAAAATCATTCCTTTTAGCAGTACTTGGACAAAATATCATCTTACGTCATCATGACCAATCAAATTTCCTGCTCGTAGATCCCGCCATGTCCTTGTTTCTCAAGACAGGGCAGAGTCATGTGTTCTATGAACTCTCTAGGCATCTATGTTACTAATCTAATCTTTACCATCTTACTATAATTCACCAAATGTCTGTCCGTCTGTCTGTCCGTCCGTCTGTCTGTCTGTCCGTCCGTCCGTTCCCAGGTACCGCAAAAACGGCTGAACCGATCGCAACGAAATTTTGGGTGGGTAACCCTGGGACTTCCTGGAGTAAAATAGGCTATATTGTTTTTCCAATTTCAGCTTTGGTCTCCAGCATTTTCAGGTTTGGGCTCCCGCAAAACGTTATTTTCCTGGGTACCGCAAAAACGGCTGCACCGATCGCAACGAAATTTTGGGTGGGTAACCCTGGGACCTCCTGGAGTAAAATAGGCTATATTGTTTTTCCAATTTCAGCTTTGGTCTCCAGCATTTTCAGGTTTGGGCTCCCGCAAAACGTTATTTTCCTGGGTACTGCAAAAACGGCTGCACCGATCGCAACGATACACCTCCATGCCCGTGGGATTCCCACGGGTGACCCCACTAGTTTACTTAATTTCATTGTGTGAAGGGTCACCTGACAATGTCCATGCACCCCTCTGTCTCCAATGCTTTTATGTACATATCTAAATCCAGTTTAAATCTATCTACTGCTGCCACTACCTTTCCTGAGGGTATGAACTACTTTCTGAGCAAAAGACCCCATCCTCACTCTCTTCGTTACTCTCGGGCTGTGTGTGGCCCCTGGTCCTGTCATTGTCCATTTTTCTGGAAAACTCCTCTGCACCCATTCTACCAATAAATTCGACCGAAAGGACATCGTCGATATTGCGATCAAACGAGTTTGTATCCCGAAT
Organism: Myxine glutinosa; assembly: GCF_964187855.1. Taxonomy (NCBI): domain Eukaryota; kingdom Metazoa; phylum Chordata; class Myxini; order Myxiniformes; family Myxinidae; genus Myxine; species Myxine glutinosa. The sequence continues at coordinate 53,441 of NW_027618427.1, read as the reverse complement.
TAGCGGGAATGTGCAACGCGTATATATCTCTCTTGTAATACTGTGCGATATCAAAGCGTTTCAAGCGTTTCTTTCCATCCAATAAACCTGCTTTGTACTTTCAATCGGCTAAAACAGACATGGCGGATATCAAATTTGGCGTTGCTTTAATGTCATCAAATCCTCAAAGATTCCGTTTGAAATGGGCAGTGCGGGTTTCCCGTTTCTCTGTGCGGCGGCATCGAATTGATGTTTCCAAATTGAGCGGCTTTTTATAATCGAGCGTCGGCGAATGTACAAACTATTACGCACACGACTCGAAAGGCTCAAAAGCTTTGAGACTTTCTCGGCACCGACACAATGGACGACTGTGACAAGCTGATTACGGAGCCTTTTCAATCCTTTGCAAACATTTCCTTTCATTTTCAACTTAGGAATAACACAGGACTTGTTGTGACAAATCTGAGCGAATGTTCGCAATTGAAGTGGGAACAATTTTACATTATTTGATCTTTCTTTTCATATTTGGTGATACTTCTCTGCTCTGTCATGTGTTTTTTTAGTGCTAGGAACAAGGGAAAATGAAATATACAAGGAATTTATTTTAATTTTTTTTTGTACACAAGATCGAGGCTCGTGTAAGTGCTAACATTAATGACAAAAAAAAAAAAACGGACACATAAGACGAAATAAAGGGAGCGAGAGACAAGATGGGGAGAGAGGGCGAAGCACACAACCACAACATTTGAGAGCAGGGATAAGTGTGGGAGGAAGAGGGCTTGGGGGCAGGAGGCGTGGGAAGGGGGGGTGGGGGGGGGTGGGAGAAGTATAAAACACAAGGGGACCGAAATTAGCGGGGGTAGAAAAGTTCAAGGTTTTGGATGGGGGAGGATAAGAGATGAGGGTGAACAGCTGTTTTAAAGACCTGGAGGGTGGAGTGGGATTGAAGAGAGTGAGGGAGTTTGTTCCAGAGGCGGGAGAAAAGAGGAATGAAGGAGTGAAGGTGAGCAGAAAGTCTTGATTTTGGCAGTTTAACCATAAGAGGGTTGCAGGCAGATCTTGTGTGACCTGTAGGAATATTTGGGGGACAGAGCCCAGAGAGGGCTGGGGGGGCAAGGCCAGAGAGGAGTCGGTAGAAGACGGAAAGACCACCAACCTGCCTGCGGTGAGTGAGTGAAAGGCCCTTGGAGTTAGCTTCATCGCGGGAGATTCCAATGATTCTGAACGCTTTGGTTTCAACAGCGTGAAGACGGGCTAGGTGTGAGGCAGGAGCACCAGATCAGAGGGGAGAGCAGTATTCCATAGAGCTGCGGATGAAAGCCTTGTATGTGGTGAGGAGCTCAGGTGTGCCAAGAAAGGACTTCGCACGACGGAGGATGCCCAGTCGGCGACTGGCTTAAAGGCCAGATTTGAAATGTGGTTTTCCCAGGAAAGATCATGGCAAATAGTGAGACCCAAAAGCTTGAGTGACAGAACTTCTTGGAGAGGATTATTCAGAAAGTGGATGGGAGGGTTTTCCAGTCGGTCTTTTCGGAGAGACATCGTAAGAGTGTGAGATTTATCAGGATTGAAAGACATGTTCTATTTGTTTGCCCAGTCTGTGATTTTGTCCAGGTCTGCAGAGAGTGAGGAGGCTGCAGACTGCCGATCTGAGGGATGAGGAATGGAGCGACAGAGAGTAGAGTCGTCAGCAAAGAGATAGAGAGGATTTTCAAGAGAGTCAGAGAGATCATTGATGAAGACCAGAAAAAGCACAGGGCCCAGAACACTACCTTGGGGAACTCCAGCCTGAACAGGAAGAGGAGATGAGAGAAACCCATTCAGGGCCACATGTTGACTACGACCAGAGAGGAAGTCCGCCAGCCATGCGTGGAGATTTCCATGGATACCAAAGGAGGAGAGTTTGGTGAGCAGAGCAGGGTGCCAGACCGTATCGAAGGCACGTGAAATGTCAAGGGAGACGGCTCTAATTTCCTGTTTGGCGTTGAGGACCTCCATCCATTGTTGAGAAAGCAGAAGCAGCATGTCCAGAGTAGAGTGACCAGGTCTGAAACCAAAATGATGATCAGAGATCAAGCCATTGGAGAAGAGGAAAGATTTCATATCTGAAGCAATGATGGATTCCATGACTTTGCTGATAATTGGGAGAAGGCTGATTGGTCTGTAGTTGCTGGGATCTGTTTTTGCACCTTTTTTGTGCAAAGCGGTGATGTTGGCTGATTTCCAAGCAGATGGCAGATGACCTTGAGCAAAAGAGAGGGTGAAGAGAACAGAAAGCGGGAGTGAAAGAGCGGAAGCACATGATTTTAGGACCCGTGGGCTGATGCCGTCAGGACCAGTTGCAGAATCAGAGTCGATTGTTGACAGAAACTTTTCCACCTTGTCAGGAGGAAAGGACACAGAGTCCAGGAGCAGCTGGGTACGACTGGGTACGGTGGGTACAGAGAGGGATGGGTTTGGGACACAAGATTTAGAGGCAAACACAGATTTGAGGCATTCAGCTTTTTCACGTGCGGAGTCAGCCGTTAAGCCATTTGAGGTGAGGGAGGGGATGGAGGGGGAACAAACACCAGAAACAGATTTGACCAGATGCCACCAGGATTTGGAAGAGGGAGACAGATAAGAGAGTTCGGTCTTGAGAACGGTGAGATATTGTTTCCTGGCTCTCCTGAGGGTGGACACGCACTTGTTTCGGGCTTTGTGAAAGGACTTGCAGAGATGAGGAATTGAGCGACATTAAACAGGGAACATATGTTTGCCTGAGCTTTCATGAGCTCTGAACGCAAATCTCTATAGCCTTTCCAACAAAAGTACTACTACTACTACTACTACTACTACTACTACTACTACTACTACTACTACTACTACTACGTTAATGGCTCCAATTAATTGTACCCTATAGGTGGCAGTCAAGGGGGACGTTTGGTCCAATTCTTTCAAGAAGCTGCTGGCCAGGGTAGACATTCAATCAGAGCTGATTTTGGTTGGAATTTGGGATTTTGTTGCAGGATGCCCGCGATAACTCACCCACTCTTCACGAAAAACACCGTGGGATATTTAACATCCACCAAAGATTAATAGCAGACAAGACGTTCAGCCAAATGTCCATCCGATGCATGCAGTCGTGTCTGAGAAACACGAGGCAGGCATCAATGTGTGCAGGTAAATCGTGTAGCTGTACTATTACACAGGCTACATGTGTAGTTGCATGCATGTTGACAACCTGATATAATTATGTAACAATATTCACTTCTGAATAATGAATATCACTTTAAAACAGTTTTCTATCCAATAGCTGCTTCTCGTACGACAATATCGCTCTACATCTGAGAGTCATTGGATCCATCCTCTCCATTCCCTGCTCTATAAAATACCACAACATAAACGTACGCTTTGTAGTACCAAGATAATTCTGACGTTTCATAAAACTTCTCATTTCATCCATATAACTACGTGCTCGTTGATAGCTTCCATCTTTTCATGAAAACCCTCGAGGGCTTTTGCAGTTTGTTCGACCAAATTCTCCTCCCTACCTCCACATCCACCCCATGTCCCCCCCCCCCCCCTTCCTCCTTCCAATAAGTTGTACATCAGCACAGGGCTTTACAACAGCCTCAATATATAGTAATGGGCTTATAGAGCTTTTCATGCTTATTGATGACATGTGCTGAATTTTGCTTCGACAATCTCCCCCAGTAGCAACCCTTGTATCTCCAAAACGTGAGGAGCTGAATGATATTAACAAATTATATTCGCTTGCGGAGACGCGCTCAATGCACCTGACAAATTTTAGATAAAGTTGAGGTCCGGTCATTGTCATGGCAAGGTAATATAATTGCAATCTTCTTGCATCATGAGGAATTAGAAACGCTTTAAAACTAGAGTTCATAGAACACCTTACCCCACGTAGTCTTGAGAAAAAAAGGACATGAGCATTGGGAATTTCAAACTCTTGCTTATTGCGTATCCGAGCACAATCGATATTTCCTATGAGCCGCCTTTTGTGAATCTCGATATTCTCCAACGCTGAGAGCACGAGCGGCACATTTGATTGATCGAGATGATGTAAAATGACGTGAAATAATAATAATGATAATAATAATAATAATCCATATTATTAAGTGTACTAGAAAAGTAATGTTTTTCAAAGAGAAATACAGAGCTTAAAAAAACGACATTACTTTCAGGTACACATAATATATTGTTACGGTTTTCCGCCGCCCTTCCTGCCCTTACCAAGGGGAGATTAAGCCCCTTGTGCTTTCTGGGTCGGCATAACTGAGAGACTTGAAACGCCCCTCCCGGGCAATCGCAAGGTAGGGTTTCGGGACAATTCTCGCACGTACCTAAATACCTGCGCCGCCGCAGAAGCGGAGAAGCAAGCCTCGCATGAGCCATGCGTAATTTGGGTACACCGAGCGGATTGCGTACCACGTGTTCCGTGCAGTTACCGTTGGTATTGGAACCCGATTAGAGCGGTTCTATTCGTACCACACTTAGTCAATGATGGAAGGGACGAGACGGTCGAATAAAGGTAGAACACTATTTAATTATTATTTACACAATGTACAATGATTCGGTAGAAGTACAGAGACAGAGCAGCCTTAATCCGACTCACTCGCGTAACCCAATAAACCCCAGACACGGGCCCGATCACAATCACACGGGGGAAATGAAGGCAGGATGATGTTCACACGCTGCCTTGGTCGTCCAGGAACGGCCCCGCCCGGCGTGGCTCTCATCGGTCACAGCACGTCCCGCGATTAAGGCAAGCAGGCGGTGGGAGGGATCCTTGTAGCGCGTCTCTCGAACAAAGGGCAGATGAGGCAGGCAGGAGGGAAATGTACGCGTCTCTCAGCACGATTGATTAACGGCGTGCTCACTCGCGTAACCCAATAGAGGCTCTGCCTCAAGCTCAACCGAGCATCCAATTTGGTAAGATCGCTTATAGCTGGGTTCATGCGCGTCTTCTCTCAGAACTCGTAACTTGTTCAAGCACCTCTCGCATAACTGGAACTCTCATCAAGCGCCTCTCCCATAAGTTGCAAGCGCAACTCTCGCAGAACTGCACACCCCGAGCTCATAACTGAGGTCGGGGGCTTTGCGCAACGGGTTATATGGCGAACCCCCTTAGCCCTCTCGAATGTTCCAACCACGCCCTGTGACGCAGTGCCGCAGCCACTCCCTTCGAGCCCTGATTGGCGGCTCGCGCTTACCGTCAGCTTCTCCTCCGCCCTGCCTTCGGTCTTGCCTCGATTTGCCAGGCCTGCCTCATGTTAATTTGCACCAAAAAAGCCAAAGGTGGCATAAGGAGGCGTAAGGCGGCATAAGGCAATAAAGGACCGACTCTCATTATTCTACTCAATGCAAAACTAACACAGGAAAAGGACTATGCTCACACATACTAAGAGATAACTGAACTATCGCGAGGCTACATGTTGTTGTGTGACTAAACTATGAGGGGGAAACTTAACCTTTATTGTACAAACTCAAAACCGCAACAATATATATATATATATATATATATATATATATATATATTGTTGAGGTTTTGAGATTGTACATATCACATCATTAAAGGTTAAAGGTTTGCCCCCCATAGTTAGTCCACAAGCAACACATAGGCCCATTAGAATTAGTTATGTCATAGTATGTGTAAGAGTAGGCCATTTCCCAAGTGATATCTGCGTTGTGTAAAGAATTAAGCTTAGGTCCTTTTCATTTTGCGGCCACCCTTCAATTACATCATGGGCAAACTCGATCCCGCGCCCCATTTGGCATCCCTCAATTTGTTACGCTTTGGGCTACCCGCAGCAGTTTGTTACGCTTTGGCTGCCAGCAGCATTAGCTGCCTTTTGCTCACTCAAACTAGCCAAGTGACACGAGGTAGGCCTGAAAAGAGGGAGGAGCGCGGGGTCAGGGTGTGGCCGTGACAAGCAGCACATCAGAAGGCGGTGACGGT
>NW_027618427.1:0-42500 GCF_964187855.1 Myxine glutinosa | reverse complement strand
AATTGTACTATTAGAGTAACAATTGGTGTCGAGGAGTTGGATTCGGACCTGGGACTAAATTTGTTAGGCCCAAATTTTGGAACACCAATTGTACTATTAGAGTAACAATTGGTGTCGAGGAGTTGGATTCGGACCTGGGACTAAATTTGTTAGGCCCAAATTTTGGAACACCAATTGTACTATTAGAGTAACAATTGGTGTCGAGGAGGGAGATCGGACCCGAAATCGGACCCGAAGCGCGCTTAACGCGCTCAAAATTATAAGCTGCCGAAATTTATTTTGTTTTATAAAACCCGAATTTTGAGATCGCGCCATGGACAATCAAGGCGATCGGATGTCGGTGGGAGAGATAGAGGGGTTAGGAGTAACCCAGGATCAAATGGAGGGGAGCAATGAGGAGGCGGTTGAGGGTGTATCAGACGCACAAAATGGCGCTCTCGCGCGCGAGGTTTCAGGCGCGCAAAGAGGCGCCTCGCACGAGCGCGCGGTAGCCGAGCCCGCTGTATCAGCGGGCTTTAACATGCAGCAGTTCATGGCACGGTTTAGCGAATACATGGCACAGTCGAAGTGCGACAACGAAAAAAGAGCCAGGGAAATGGAGGGAATGGAAAACAGAATGGGGGAGCGACTAGGAAATCAAATCGGGGAGTTAGACAAGAAATTTGGGAAGTTAGACAATAATTTTGAGGAGTTAGACAAGAAATTTGGGAAGTTAGACAATAATTTTGAGGGGTTAGACAACGGGATAAAAGAGGTAAAGAATGGGTTAACGGGGGTGGAAAATAGAATGGCTGCCCAGGAGAATCAGTTAGAGGGGGTGAAAAAGGGGTTAACGGGGGTGGAAAACAGAATGGCTGCCCAGGAGAATCAGTTAGAGGGGGTGAAAAATGGGTTAATGGGGTTAGAAAATAGGATGGAAGGCAAATTGCGGGAGATAGGGGAGCAATCCGCCCGAGAAATCAAACAAATGGGAGAGCAGATAGAGGAGGTGAAAATTGGGGTAGAAACCAAACTGGATGCTCAGAGGGATGAATTGGGACAGATGAGGGTGGCATCTACAAAAGAGATGGAGGAAATACGACGAGGGGTAAGTGAGGAGGTTTCGGGGCTACGCGAGGAGGTAAAGCGAGGTGAGAAGTGTATGGAGAAAGAGGTGAGAAATAATACGGCTAAGTTACAAGGGGGCATAGAGGGTCTGACGGAGGAGGTGGAACAGCTGACGGAGGGACAAAAAGAACTAGTGGAGCAGGTTCAAAAGAACACTGCGGTACTAGGAGGGTTAAAGGCGACACAAAAAGAAATAAAAAACGAATTAATAGCGACACAGAAGCAATGTCAGATGGAACGTGAGGAACTGACAATGAGGGTGGACGAGGTGACAGAGATAATGGAGACAAACAACCTGCAGGTGAGGAAGCACATAGAGACGGTCACGGTAGCCTTAGAGGACGAACTTGAGGAGACGCACCGAGAAATAAAAGAGGTTAAACAAAAATTAGAGGAAGTGGAAGAAGAGGTGAGTGAAATTAATAAGAGACGGACAGAAACTAAGAGAGAAATAAAGGAGGAGATAGCGGAATATGTGCAAGGTCGGTGCTCAACTCATGATGTGATGCTCACTAACCAAATAAAGAGTTTGCAGGTGGCAAAGGAGGTGCGGAGACGAGGTACGGAGGTGAGTGTGCCGTCAAGAGTGAGTTGGTCGAAGCGCGTGTGCGAGGGGGTACATGGAAGCGCAGTGTGGTGAGTGTTACGGAGGAAGTAACGAGAGAGTGTACACCTGTGGTGAGTGTTACAGAGGATGTAACGAGGAAGTGTACGCCTGTGGTGAGTGTTACAGAGGATGTAACGGGTGGGTGTGCGCGAGAAAGGTGTGTAACGGACGGGTGCATGAGGAAAGAGTGCGCTGTCGAGAGTAAGGGTGAGTGCGGGACCGAGAGTGGAGGTGAGAGTAGTGAGAGTGAAACGGAGCGTGAGTTGGTTATGACAGGTGAGCGAGGATGTACACCTGGAATGGAAGGATGCACACCTGGAATGGTAGAGCGTGTGTGGGAAGGCACATTTGAGTTGGTAGTGAGGCACGTGGTTGGGTGTGCGAGTGAGAGCACACCTGTGATTGTCACAAAGGAGGTGACCGAGAAAGGGGCGCGAAGAGGTGTGTTGGTGAGGTGTGCGAGCGACGAATGTGTGCCAAGGTGTTCGGTGGTCAGGTGTGTGACCAAGTCGGTGAGCGGAATGAGTGTACCGAGGTGTGTTAGAGAAGGTACGACCAAGAGCAGGGAGACGGCTGCATGTATGAGCAAGAAAGGGGTAGCGTATGCATGTAAGCGTCCAGGTGAAGCGTCGACGGTAACCGGTTTAGCGGTTAGGGCGACTTATAGCCGAATCGGGCCCTCGGTGCGCGTCGGGCAGCTTCGCGTGCCGCGAGGACCAGCGGGGATCCGAACCATGGCGGTTTCGAAAGAACCGCCGTACGCGATCCACGCTGTGCCTCGCTTGGAACGGCCGCGTCCGGGCTCCACTAGGCGGAGCGGGCAGCTGGATAGGAAGGGTCGTCATGGCGACCACGTTTTGTTGAGACGTGCCGGCAGGTCGAGATCGGGACATTGGATGGCTCCACGCCGAGGTGGTGCGTGGGATCTCGGCCTGGGTAAGCCCCCACCCCTGCCCCGAATGCGGGACGCATCCAGCCGCCGGCACAAAAGAATCCGCGTTCATTGCTCGGCTGTACGAAGCCGGGCTGTAGACATGAATTGGCGCACCGAGAGGATGTAATAAGTAGACGGGTGATGGTGATAGTGATAGTGATTTAAAACGAAATTTAGAAAAGTGAGTAGAATTGGCAGTAAATGGAAAATTTTTGAATTGGTTGGAATCTGGATGAACAAAATTGATAGTGAGAGACCCCCGATGTGGTGGGATGGCAAATCCACCATCCCTCACAATGGGGGCAAATGCGCAATAGTTTATGGGGTGGCTATGACAACCGAGCCAGGGAGGGCTTGGATAATTGTAGGGATCTAGCGAAGATGACATTAGGTAACGTTAAGTTTAGTTAGTGACTGATACCTGTAGTGGGGACGCAGGTAGATTAGTGTGGATTATAATGACGTGGGAGCGCAATAGTTTAAAGGGACGACTGGGAAGCGCAAGTTTCAGAGGGGAGTAGTTAGCTGAGATGATGCCGTGTGTGTGAGGATTGAACAGGTGAGAATGGAACAGGTGTGATTGCACAGGTGTGCAACTGAACAGGTGTGTGGAGCAGTGTATGAGGGAGTAGTGGTGATTGCGTGTTGTGTTGACCAAATGGTCCAGGAAGAAAGGAGGGTGCAGGTGGCACCAGGTGTGAGGGCACAGGTGTGCAACAACAGGTGTATGTGGCTGTGTGGAATAAATGGTAGTGTGGAATATCTGGAGTATTGGAATGGATGGTCGTGGAGTGAGAATGGTGGAAATTGTGGAGTGGAGTGGATGGTGTGAAGGTGTGAATGGGGGAAGAGTGGACCCCCATCACGGATACCCGGGGCGGGTAGTGTAAGTGTTAGGTAGAGGGTACAGGTAAATTGTGGTTGGATATTGGCATCTGTGGTGCGGGTGACAGAATGGTATTTGGATGGGTGCATTAGTGTTGTGGAAATGGCTGGGCGTGTAGCCTGTTAGTGTGTGTAGTTGGTTTGGGCACTCCACCACTGTAAGGATGTCGGCCAGGTGAGGCCGCAGGTGGGCTCTGGGAGCCGGTAGTAGTTGTTGTGGATGGGGCCCGAGGATCCGGAGGACGGACCCGGGTAGCCCAGTGCCAGAGGGCACCAAGTGGGGTGACAGAGCCAGGAGGGGCCTGCCCCAGTTAGATAGGTTAGGGTGAGGAGCTAGGTAAGCTCGGGTGGCAACTACAGTGGTGGAGGTGTGCAGGTGGGTAGACCTGTTGGGAGAGCTAGACGTCGCAGCCCAGAAATTGTGCGAGAGCACCGGGAGATGAATCGGGGGAGTGAGACCCCAAATTGAGAGGCACCACAGTTGGGCAATGGGAATTGGTTATTAGAACCCATAGTGTAAGTTGGCCAATGGATTGGCAGGGAAAGACCCCGGGTAGTGTAAAGTGTGTTAAAGTCATTTAGAAAATAGTTAGGATGAAGGATCTCCTCGCACCATCTGCATCCACTCACCTGAGGTGACAGGTACTCCACACCATGCCATGTTTTGATTATTTTTTATGATGCAAATGTTTGGATTGTGAGACGCATCATGACGTGGGTGTGACATTGTGCGTAATTCCATCTCTCCCTCCTTATGAGGATTGATGATGAATTGGGGATGGCAAATTTTGAAGTAGAGGGATTGTGGTGACGAATTTGGTATAGGGGAAATATGAGGAAGACGTGACAGTAGTGACGAATTGGTAATGTGTAGATTTTGTACATATGGGGTAAGGGCAAGGGCAAGGGTAGGGTAGGTGACAGGGGGGTGACGTACGGTAGGGACGAGCTTTCTCACTTCGCCCTCCGTACGCATTTCGCCTTGCATTGCCTTATTGACGTGTACCCTTGTGACCTTACCCCTCGCTCAATTGTCTTTCTTTTGTCTCCCACATGACCTGTGCGCCATTGGGTGCCGAGGGGAGCGTGCGTGAGGTGGCCATTGTGCGCCCGAGATTCCCAGAACCAGCATGCATTGCGTTGATGTACCACTTTATGGACCGCTGTTCTGCGGCCAAGTACCACTTGATGGACCCCAGGTTCTGGGGCAGGGCACCTCTGTTGGAGACCGGCCATAGTGGCCAGGGAATCTTGCTTGCGGACCTCGGTAAGGTGGCACCTATGCCAAACAGGTGGACCACCCTTAGTTGGCCCCTGAGGCCCTAAATAAAAATGGACACAAGTTGTGCTTTTTATTATTTCCAACTAGGCCGCATGAAGCCAGAAGACGTCGGGAAGAACATCGGCCCAGCAGAGAAAGAGAAGACCACCACCAGTTGTTTTGTTGTGTTTATTATGAACCATAGTGACTGCGCACCGGGTGGTGCTTTTGGTGCTTTGTGGTGCTTTTGGTGCTTTTGGTGCTTTTGGGTGCTTTGGTGGTATTGGTACTGGTGCATCGATGCAATGCGTGCTGTCTCTTCCCTCCCAACAGGAATTTCTTTTTCTTGTTCCCTAAAAAAAAAAAAAAAAAAAACACAGGTCCTGGGTTGCGTTGTAAATAAGAAATAACGTCATTGTAAATAATGCTCCTCACCGTAAATGTATAGTTTGAGAATAATTCCGTAATTCGGTTAGCTGTGGGCTTGAGTCTGTTAGACAGGGTGCAATGCAATAGGGGGACATACTTATTTGTGTTTTAAGATTGTCACACTCAGGGTCAGGTTAATTGTAGAGGGAATTACACCTACGTGTCACACTAAGTTAAAGTTTAGTTGGCCCGAGTACGGGCCTGAAGAAAGGAGGATGCAGTGTAACGAATGTGGAAACGTTACAATGTGAACGTTACAAAAGTACGGTAACACCCTGTTAATGTAAATAATGGTCGCAGTCGGCCTCCTAGTTAATTCCATGAAACTTACACGCAGGTCACGATATATCTTTTAAATAGTGTATTTCCTTATTCCATGTAGGCTAAATATGTGTTTCCCACTAGATTGACTTTGCATTGTATCAAACAAAATAAGCGTAGGCCCTTCCAATTTCCCCAAAACCTCCCTTCCAATTGCCTTCCGCATTTTGGGCGGTTTTCTTCAACCACCATTGGCCACGAGGTAGGGTTGGGGAAGAAAGGCGTGTCTCCACCTCGTCATAAGGGGGGAGGAGTGAGCCAGCCCTAACAGCCAATCAGCACCGCGGTGAGCGACCCGGTAGGCGTGCCCTCGGAGCCGGCGGCTTGATTTCGCCCGAGGTGATAAAAGCGACTGTAAGGGACTGCTTTACCAGAGGCCTTGGGAGATGACCTGGGAGGAGCAAAGAGGCTGCACCAAGAGGAGCGGTGAGATGCGAAACGCTCCAAGCCAAAGAGGAGAGGTACTCGGCAAGGAAACCAGCTTTGGAGAGACGCGCTGAAAGGAGGGAGATGGCTCCACCACAAGAAGAGGAGCAGGTGTGCCGAACCAGCGCGTGACGTCTACCGCAGCGGATACACGACGGAGGGTTTCCCGCCAAAACCGCGAGGAATTGCGAGCTGCTGCCTCCCGACTTTGCCTCCCTCTCAAGCAATCCACCTCAAGCCCTACCTGCCTGCAATATCCCCTGTGTAAGTGTGAACGTCCTGCTCGTTGTCTTGGGGTTAAGTAAAAATGAATAGTGTAAGTTAATGATTCGCTGTGTTACTGCTTCTTCCATCCATTGCTTGTGTGTGTATAATAAATCTGTTCTTCCTCCGTATTCTTCTTCTTCTTCTTTTTCATTCTCTTTCGGTCGCTTTAGAGGTTTCCCGATTGAATATCTGTGGGGCGACCTGGTCAACGTCGGGTGGAATCGGGTTCTAATCGGGGAGTAACTGTTCGGACGCGGTTAAATACACCACCGCTCGGTCAATATAACATCTAAAGCCGCGTCAGTAACAATATATATATATACACAAAGAATTAAGTTAAGCACCCCTACACAACGAATTAAGGTAAGCACCCCCTAATATATATTCTTTGTGTATATGTATACATTGGCATATATTCTAAGGTATGTGAGATCAAATAATGATTGGTATGACATTAGCAATTATCCATTGATGAAATTGAGTGATCAAAGTGAAAAAAAGTGATTGGTTGAGTCAGTGATCCGATCACGTGGGTCCTACACACGTTATTGACGCAAAGATCGCTAGAGGTCTTCTCAGAACAATGACTGTACGTTAGAAAACATAAACGTCATCCACACTGTCCGTGATGGACCTATAGCTCCATACTTAAATTGAGGTGAAAATATGCCTAAAATTCCCAAAAAATTTCACCTTAAATTATTCAGAATAAAATATTGAAAACGGCATGATTGTTATGTTTTTATGTGACCATAATATCACTTCTCCAGAAAATATAGCAATATCATGGGTATATTACACTGTTTTGACGACAACAAACTTGTAATGTGCGAGGTTGTAAAAAAACGGGGGGGGTGCTTAACTTAATTCTTTGTGTATATATGTATATATATGTATATGTATATATATATATATGTATGTATATGTATATCTATATATATGTATATATATGTATATATATATATGTATATATGTATATATGTATATATATGTATATATGTATATATATGTATATATGTATATATATGTATATATGTATATATATATATATGTATATATATATATATGTATATATATATATATATGTATATATATATATATGTATATATATGTATATGTATGTATATATATATGTATATATATTGTTACGGACGCGGTTAAGATGTTATTATGGGCCGAGCGGATGGTCAACCGCGACCGTTACAGGATCCCCGATTGGCCCGACTCCCCCAACGTTGACCAGATCGCACCACAGATATTCAATTTGGAAACCTCTAAAGCGACCGAAAGAGAAGGAAGAGAGAAGAAGACAGAGTATGGAGGAATAACAGGATTTATTATACACACAAGCAAAAAGAAGGGGCGATCAAAGTTATTTACAGCAATGGATGGAAGAAGCAGTCACACAGTGAATCGTTAGCTTATACTAGTCAATTTACTTAACCCCAGGACAACGATTAGGACAGACGACGTTCACACTTACACGGGGGATATTGCAGGCAGGTATGGCTTGAGGATGGATGGTTGTTTTTGGGAGGCAATGGAGGGTCCAGCGTGGATTGCTGCCTGGCGCATCCTTTTCGTGGCCTGCGGCCCCTTAGCTGCAGCGCAGCTGGTCACACGATGGCTCGCACACACCTGCTCGTTCAGGCGTCTTCCTTCTCCCCAGCAACAACGAGCGACAGCAAGCAAGAGGACGGGGTCAGAGCCAGAGGGTGGAGTGCGTCCCGCGGCGGCTTATATTGGTTTCCTCACCGAACCTTCGCGCACTTTCTCGGGGGTTCCCGCTCCGCCCTCTCTTAGCCAAACCCCTTGTTCTGGGTTGGATGAGCGGGGCCGACTTACTCCTCCCCCCTATGACGAGGGGGGCGACCCGTCTTCTCTAGCCACTCCCCTTGTTCGTAATGGCCGCAAATGGCGAAAACCGGTCAGCAGCTGCAGGTAAGGTGCCGTCACGTTGCACAGCAGTTCAGTGTAATAAACGGTTGCTGTCAAAGCTCAAGTGGGGGAATCCCTGGCACTGGACTAGCCATGGATCATCGGAGGGGCCTACGCTTTATTTCGTTTGATGCAATGCAGAGTCAATCTAGTGGGAAACACATATTTAGCCTACATAGAATAAGGAAATAAACTATTTAAAAAGATATATCGTGGCCTGTGTGTAAGTTTCATGGAATTAACTAGGAGGACGGCTGCGACCATTATTTACATTACGAGGGTGTTACACACAACAAAACCATACTTTTCACATTCGTTACACTTTCTCCAAAATTGTTACACTTCTCAAAACCGTTACACTTCTCAAATTCGTTACACTGCACCCGCCTTTCTTCAGGCCCGTGCTCGGGCCTACAAACTTTAACTTAGTGTGACACATAGGTGTAATTCCCTCTACAATTAACCTGACTCTGAGTGTGACAATCTTAAAACACAAATAATTATGTCCCCCTCTTGCATTGCACCCTGTCTAACAGACTCAAGCCCACAGCTAACCGAATTACGGAATTGTTCTCAAACTATACATTTACGGTGGGGAGCATTATTTACAGACGTTATTTCTTATTTACAACGCAACCCAGGACCTGTGTTTTTTTTTCTTTTTAGGGAACAAGAAAAAGAAATTCCTGTTGGGAGGGAGGAGACAGCACGCATTGCATCGATGCACCAGTACCAATACCACCAAAGCACCCAAAAGCACCAAAAGCACCACAAAGCACCACTCAGTGCACAGTCACCACGGTTCATAATAAACACAACAAAACAACTGGTGGTGGTCTTCTCTTTTTCTGCTGGGCCGATGTTCTTCCCGACGTCTTCTGGCTTCATGCGGCCTACTTGGAAATAATAAAAAGCACAACTTGTGTTCATTTTTATTTAGGGCCGCAGGGGCCAACTAAGGGTGGTCCACCTGTTTGGCATAGGTGCCGCCTTACCGAGGTCCGCAAGCAAGATTCCCTGGCCACTATGGCCGGTCTCCAACAGAGGTGCCCTGCCCCAGAACCTGGGGTCCATCAAGTGGTACTTGGCCGCAGAACAGCGGTCCATAAAGTGGTACATCAACGCAATGCATGCTGGTTCTGAGAATCTCGTGCGCACAATGGCCATCTCACGCACGCTCCCCTCGGCGCCCAATGACGCACAGGTCCTCAAGTGGGAGACAAAAGGGGGGGGGAGACAATTGAGCGAGGGGTAAGGTCACAAGGGTACACGTCAATAAAGGCAATGCAGGGTGAAGTGCGTACGGAGAGCGAAGTGAGAAAAACTCGTCCCTACCGTACGTCACCCCCCGTCACCTACACTACCCTTGCCCTTACCCCATATTTACAAGAATTTACACCTTTACAAATTCGTCACTACGTCTTGTCTTCCCCATCTTTCCCTTCTACACCAAATTCGTCTCCAATCCCTCTACTTCAAAATTTGCCATCACCAATTCATCATCAATCCTCATAAGGAGGGAGAGATGGAATTACGCACAATGTCACACCCACGTCATGATGCGTCTCACAATCCAAAACATTTGCATTAATGAAAAATAATAAAACATGGCATGGTGTGGAGTTACCTCATCTCAGGTGAGTGGATGCAGATGGTGCGAGGAGACTCCAATCCTAACTATCCTCTAAATGACCTTAACACTCTTTACACTACCCGGGGTCTTTCCCTGCCAATCCATTGGCCACTTACACTATGGGTTCTAACAACCAATTCCCATTGCCCAAACTGTGGTGCTTCTCAATTTGGGGTCTCACTCCCCCGATTCATCTCCCGGTGCCCTTGCACAATTTCTGGGGGCTGTGACGTGTAGCTCTCCCAGCAGGTCTACCCACCTGCACACCACCACTGGGGAAGGCCCCTCCTGGCTCTGTCACCCCTTGGTGCCCTCTGGCATTGGGCTACCCGGGTCCGTCCTCCGGATCCTCGGGCCCCATCCACAACTACTGGCTCCCAGAGCCCACCTGCGGCCTCACCTGGCCGACATCCTCACAGTGGTGGAGTGCCCAAACCAACTACACACACTAACAGGCTACACGCCCAGCCATTTCCACAACACTAATGCACCCATCCAATCACCATTCTTCCACCCGCACCACAGATGCCAATATCCAACGACAATTTACCTATACCCTCTACCTAACACTTACTCTACCCGCCCCGGGTATTCGTGATGGGGGTCCACTCTTCCCCCATTCACACCTTCGCACCATCCACTCCACTCCACAACTTCCACCATACTCACTCCACAACCATCCATTCCAATACTCCAGATATTCCACACTACCATTTATTCCACACAGCCACATACACCTGTTGTTGCACACCTGTGCAATCACCTGGTGCCACCTGCACCCTCCTCCTCTTCCTGGACCCTTCAGTCAGCACAATACACAATCACCTTTACTCACTCATACACTGCTCCACACACCTGTTCAGTTGCACACCTGTGCAATCACACCTGTTCAATCACACCTGTTCAATCCCACCTGTTCAATCCTCACACACACGGCATCATCTCAGCTAACTACTCCCCTCTGAAACTTGCGCTTCCCAGTCGTCCCTTTAAACTATTGCGCTCCCACGTCATTATCATCCACTCTACTCTACCTGCGTCCCCACTACAGGTGTCATTGTCACTAACTAATCTTAACGTTACCTAATGTCATCTTCTAGGTCCCTACACACAATATCCTAACCCACCCGGGCTAGTTTTCACTGCCATACACCCCATAAGCTAGTGCTCCTTTGCCCCCCCGTGGTGTGAGGGATGACAGAGTTGCCATCCCACCACATCGGGGAGGCCCTACTATCAATTTGGCACACCAAATTTCAGCCAATCAAAATT
This sequence comes from Myxine glutinosa, assembly GCF_964187855.1. Classification (NCBI taxonomy): domain Eukaryota; kingdom Metazoa; phylum Chordata; class Myxini; order Myxiniformes; family Myxinidae; genus Myxine; species Myxine glutinosa. The sequence continues at coordinate 31,420 of NW_027618427.1, read as the reverse complement.
TTTGCCAATCATCTGCCAATCACCGTACCAATCATCAAATTTTGCCTTTTTCTAATTTTGGGTCCAAAACACTAACCTCATCACTCGTCTACTTATTAGATCCTCTCGGTGCGCCAATTCACTTCTAAAGCTCGGCTTCGTACAGCCGAGCAATGAATGCGGGTTCTTTGGTGCCGGCGGCTGGATACGTCCCGCATTCGGGGCAGGGACGGGGGCTTACCCGGGCCGAGATCCCACACACCACCTCGGCGTGGAGCCATCCAATGTCCCGATCTCGACCTGCCGGCACGTCTCAACAAAACGTGGTCGCCATGACGACCCTTCCTATCGGGCTGCCCGCTCTGCCTAGTGGAGCACGGACGCGGCCGTTCCCAGCACGGCCCAGCGTGGATCGCGTACGGCGGTCCTTTTGAACCCGCCGTGGCTCGGATCCCCGCTGGTTCTCGCGGCACGCGAAGCCCGGCACGCACCGAGGGCCCGATTCGGCTATAAGTCGCTCTAAGTCTAACCGCTAACCCGGTTACCGTCGATGCCTCACCTGCATGCTTACACGCATATGCTACCCCTTTCTTGCCCATACCTCCAGCTGTTCCCATGCTCCTCGTACCTTTCCTTACACACCTCGCTACACTCATTCCGCTCACAGACTTGGTCACACACCTGACCACCGAACACCTTGGCACACATTCGTCGCTCGCACACCTCACCAACACACCTCTTCGCGCCCCCTTCTCGGTCACCTCCTCTGTGACTATCACAGGTGTGCTCTCACTCGCACACCCAACCATGTGCCTCACGACCAACTCAAGTGTGCATTCCCACACACGCTCTACCATTCCAGGTGTGCATCCTTCCATGCCAGGTGTACATCCTCGCTCACCTGTCACAACTAACTCACGCTCCGTGCCACTCTCACTACTTTCACCTCCACTCTCGGTCGCGCACTCTCCCTTACTCTCGACAGCGCACTCTTTCCTCATGCACCTGTCCGTTACACACCTTTCTCGCGCACCCTCTTGCGCACACTCTTTCGTTACATCCTCTGTAACTCTCACCACAGGCGTGCATTCTCCTTCACTCTTGACAGCGCACTCTTTCCCCATGCACCTGTCCGTTACACACCTTTCTCGCGCATCCTCTTGCGCACACTCTCCCGTTACATCCTCTGTAACACTCACCACAGGCGTACACTTTCTCGTTACATCCTCTGTAACACTCACCACAGGCGTACACTTTCTCGTTACATCCTCTGTAACACTCACCACAGGCGTGCATTCTCCTTCACTCTTGACAGCGCACTCTTTCCCCATGCACCTGTCCGTTACACACCTTTCTCACGCATCCTCTTGCGCACACTCTTTCGTTACTTCCTCCGTAACACTCGCCACACCGCGCTTCCATGTGCTCCCTCGCACACGCGCTACGACCAACTCACTCTTGACGGCACACTCTCCCGTTACATCCTCTGTAACACTCCTCACTACGCGCTTCCATGTGCTCCCTCGCACACGCGCTACGACCGACTCACTCTCGACAGAACACTCACTCCTTGGCGTGCACTTTTTCCTCACACACCCCATGGTCGGACATTCTCGCACACCTCGTTTTTCGCACACCAGACCTGACACACACTTCACCAACGGCCTCTCACGAACACCCGGGTCCACAACAACCCCCAAGCCGACTGAAGCTCCCCTCGCATCATGTACATTTCCGATTATATCGCCACTCACCTTGGCACCTCTTCGTCGCACCTCTTCTGCCACCTGCAAACTCTTTATTTGGTTAGCGAGCACGACATCACGATTTGAGCACCGACCTTGTACATATTCCGTCACCTCTTCCTTTATCTCCCTCTTAGTTTCCCTCCGTCTCTTCTTAATTTCACTCACCCCCTCTTCCACCTCCTCTAATTTTTCCTTTACCTCCTTCAGCTCCCGGTGCGCCCCCTCTATTTCTCCCTCCATCGCTACTTTAACCGTTTCTATGTGCGTCCTTACCTCCCGGTCCTTCGTCTCCATTACTTCTGTCACCTCTTCCAACCTCTTCCAACCTCTTCGTCAATCCCTCATGTACCATTTGACATTCCTTCTGTGTCGCTATTAATTCATTTTTAATGTCCTTTTGTGTCGCTTTTAAACCCCCGATGATTGCAGTGTTCTTTTCCACTTGGTCCGCTAGTTCCCTTTGTCCTACTGTCAGCTGCTCTACTCCCTTCGTCAGACCCTCTATGCCCCCCTGTAACCTAGCCATATTATTCCTCACCTTTCTCCATACGCTTCTCACCTCGCTTTACCTCCTCGCGTAGCCCCGAAACCTCCTCACTTACACCTCGTCGTATCCCCTCTTTCATCTCCTCCATCTCTTTTGTAGATGCCACCCTCATCTGTCCCAATTCATCCCTCTGAGCATCCAGTTTACTTTCTAACCCGATTTGCACCTCCTCTATCTGGTTCCCCATTCGTTTGATTTCCCTGGCAGATTGTTCCCCTATTGCCCGCAATTTGTCCTCCATCCTATTTTCTAACCCCATTAACCCATTTTTCACCTCTTTTATCCCGTTGTCTAACCCCTCAAAATTATTGTCTAACTTCCCAAATTTCTTCCCTCAAAATTATTGTCTAACTTCCCAAATTTCTTGTCTAACCCCTCACCGGTACCCCTCGCTTCGTCCCTCATTGCCCCCATTTGGCCCTCTAATCGCTCACTATCAGCCCTCATTGCTCCCAATTGGTTTCCCAAGTCATTCCTCAGGTCTTCACTTGTCTGGACCATGAGCGCCTTTATTTGTTCCATAAATAGGCCCCAATCCATCGGCGGCGCTGCTACGGTCACGGGCGCGGCTAAATTTGGCGCCACAATAACCATGTGCGCGAGGCCGCCATTTTGTGCACCTGATACACCCTCAACCACCTCATTGCTCTCCTCCTCCCTTTCTTCCCCTAAGTCCTGGGTTACCCCTAACCCGTCTATCTCCCCCACCGACATCCGATCGCCTTGATTGTCCATGGCGCGATCTCAAAATTCGGGTTTTATAAAACAAAATTTCGGCAGCTCGTAATTTTGACCAAAAAATTTTTTTTTTTACACGTTTTAAAAATTTGGTTCGGGCCTCGTATCCCACTCCTGACACCAATTGTTACGGACGTGGTTAAGATGTTATTATGGGCTGAGTGGATGGTCAACCGCGACCGTTACAGGATCCCCGATTGGCCTGACTCCCCCAACGTTGACCAGATCGCACCACAGATATTCAATTTGGAAACCTCTAAAGCGACCGAAAGAGAAGGAAGAGAGAAGAAGACAGAGTACGGAGGAATAACAGGATTTATTATACACACAAGCAAAAAGAAGGAGCGATCAAAGTTATTTACAGCAATGGATGGAAGAAGCAGTCACACAGTGAATCGTTAGCTTATACTAGTCAATTTACTTAACCCCAGGACAACGATTAGGACAGACGACGTTCACACTTACACGGGGGATATTGCAGGCAGGTATGGCTTGAGGATGGATGGTTGTTTTTGGGAGGCAATGGAGGGTCCAGTGTGGATTGCTGCCTGGCGCGTCCTTTTCGTGGCCTGCGGCCCCTTAGCTGCCCCCTTAGCTGCAGCGCAGCTGGTCGCACGATGGCTCGCACACACCTGCTCGTTCAGGCATCTTCCTTCTCCCCAGCAACAACGAGCGACAGCAAGCAAGAGGACGGGGTCAGAGCCAGAGGGTGGAGTGCGTCCCGCGGCGGCTTATATTGGTTTCCTCACCGAACCTTCGCGCACTTTCTCGGGGGTTCCCGCTCCGCCCTCTCTTAGCCAAACCCCTTGTTCTGGGTTGGATGAGCGGGGCCGACTTACTACTCCCCCCTATGACGAGGGGGGCGACCCGTCTTCTCTAGCCACTCCCCTTGTTCGTAATGGCCGCAAATGGCGAAAACCGGTCAGCAGCTGCAGGTAAGGCGCCGTCACGTTGCACAGCAGTTCAGTACTGCAATAAACGGTTGCTGTCAAAGCTCAAGTGGGGGAATCCCTGGCACTTGAGCTGCCATGGATCATCGGAGGGGCCTACGCTTTATCTCGTTTGATGCAATGCAGAGTCAATCTAGTGGGAAACACATATTTAGCCTACATAGAATAAGGAAATAAACTATTTAAAAAGATATATCGTGGCCTGTGTGTAAGTTTCATCTATCTATAATTCCAGTAATCTCTGTGTGTATGTGTGTGTGTATGTGTGTGTGTCTGTGTGTATGTGTGTGTGTGTGTCTGTGTGTCTGTGACCGCTGTTTCTCGACAACCACGGGTCCGATATACTTGAAACTTGCCAGATATATTGCTGGGGACCTGAGGATGTGCCTTTTCAAGGTTTCATATTAATCGGAGAAGTAGTTACCGAGCTATGTCCAAAAAACGATTCAACCAATCAGAGAGCAGCGAGCTATCACGTGTGCCGAACGTGGCGAACAGACTCTGCCTCGGACGGCACATTTGAGAGCGTATTCATTTATTTCACGTTGGCAAACTATGTTGGCGCTATGTTGGCGTTAAACTATGTTTTAAAACTAATTAAAACTAATTTGCGATTCATCGTAACTGCGATATGCGACCTTCCGGACAGTCAAATGAGGACGTCACTTCCGGACTTACGGATAGTCATAGTGACGACGTACTGATGCTGAACGTGGCGAGCAGACGCTGCCTCGGACGGCACATTTGAGAGCGTATTCATTTATTTGACGTTGCAATCTGTGTTGATTGTTGTAAGGTACGATCGATTGTAGTACACGTTTATAATAACTCTGCCGATACAGGCCCGATTAACTGCAGCGCCATCCGAGCTGCGGCGTCGGGACGATACATTCATTGTACGGTCACATCACGCACTTACGGGCACGCCCATGGGCCCATGGGCACGCCCATGCATGCATGGGCGAAGACATTTTTTTATTTTTTTTTGGCAAGGAACGGGCACCCACGTACGGGCACGTCCTAGTGGAATTAACTAGGAGGACGGCTGCGACCATTATTTACATTACGAGGGTGTTACACACAACAAAACCATACTTTTCACATTCGTTACACTTTCTCCAAAATTGTTACACTTCTCAAAACCGTTACACTTCTCAAATTCGTTACAATATATATATGTATATATATATATATATATATATATATGTATATATATATGTATGTATATATATATGTATATATATATATATATGTGTATGTATGTATGTGTATATATATATATATGTATATATATATATATATATATGTGTATGTATGTATGTGTATATATATATATATATATATGTATGTATATATATATATATATATATATATATATATGTATGTATATATATATGTAGGGAGCTGTAATGCCCCTCCCCCTTTGTATATCCTTGCTGCTTTACCAATTACCAAGTATAACCAATTATATGTTTTGTTTTGACTTGCTACTGTACTCTTTCATGATACTGAGTTCTTTCTTGTGCATTAAGGATGTGTAATATCCTAATAAGGAGTTCTCTGCCTGTGAGCTCTGGCCTGCGTGGGCACAATCTCTAGTTCCCCTTCCCAGGCCTTGGAAGCAACCGTTATCTCTCTTTGCCTTTCTCCTGACTTTGCCATTATCTTGCAAGTTGACAGTTTTATGAGTGTCCACTCCCTTTTGTACTTTCCCAAGCCAGCTGCTATACAGAAAGTTGTAAACATGTTGCCACATAATGCTGACCATCTCCTTATCAGAGCTAACCCATGACTGGCCTTGGATGAACTTCCTTTAATTAACTGAACAACAGGATGGGACTATGGTGGGGGAACCAATGAGCCCATTTTGTCTCTGTGTCTTGTGAGCTAACTCCACCCCTGATTCTCCTTATATAAAGCAATGTTAATTGAATTATTTCAGAGCATCTTGTTGTACTGTTGGTCATTCCTTGTGAGTTTCAATACAACTTTGCTGTCCTCAAGCTTGTGTACTCGAGTTCCAATAAATATATCCGTTGCTCCTTTCTTCTGAGTCTTCTGAGTCCCAAGTCCTAAGTCCCAATCCGACAACTGGTGGCAGCGGTGGGATCAGTCTGGGCAGTCCGGGACGCGGTCCCAGGCAAGGGAGTGGTGAGAGACCAGCTGGCAATTGATCCGGGTCAGGTGAGCTGTGGTTTTCTTTTGTTTTTTCCTTTTTAGCCCGGGGGTCAGTCCAAATTGTAAACCACTCTCTTGCTCGGTTGCCGTTTGTTCCGTCCCCTGCTCATACCTGTTCCACGAACCTAAATTTAATTACGGACCGCTTGGGTCCTGGAGCAACTGATTGTTTATGGACTCGTTAGGGTAACGTTACGTAAGGAGAAGTGCCCCACGTTGGGCGCCTGAGGTTAAGGGGTAATAGATCTCTGAGTTGTGAGGGTAAGGATAAGGGCGGCGTCCCGATCCGAGGCCTACCCAGGAGACGTCGGAATTTTAAGTAAGATCAGAACTATTACACGGGCGTAGGACGCCAGGAAAGTGCAGTAAGGGTAGGATAGACGGCTGTGTAGGCGGACGAGCCTCTCAGGAGAGTAGGTAGCGCGGCCGTACCACGCGAGGCGGGCGAACCTCACGAGTACAAGGCTGCGAGCCTCTCAGAGTTAGGTAGTGTAGCTGTGCCGCGAGGCGGGAGATCCTCACGAGTACAAGGCTACATCGGTAAACTAAGGTTTCTTAGGATGGGTAACAGTATAGGTAATAAGACAGTAAAGGCAGGTGAACCGCTTAGACATACCCCAGCATTTTTTATGTTTAAGAGGTATGGCTATGCTGCTGTGAGACCAGGGAAGTCATGGGTTGCATTGACGAAGGATTTAGGAGAACCGTGGCCCGAAGGAGGGTCTTTTGCGCTGGAAAAATTGGACGTGTTGTATGAGACATTAGAAAAGTTCGAACAGGCCACGAAACACTTTCCGCCTGACTATTGGAAAGTCTTTGGCTGGTGGAAGGAAGAAGCGATGAAGCGACACGCAAGGTCGAAACAGGCCAGCTTGGCTGGTGAGGTAACAAAACTCAAGGGTCTGAGGAAACAGGCGAATAAAGAGCAGGATGAAGCGCTTAAGGAAATAGAAAAGCAGGCCAACGCGCGACTGATGCCGCTCGTTGAAAACCCAGACCCCGCGAGAGGGGAGGTAGCGACCAATCTACCCTCCCCAGCCCCAGACCTAAACCCTGTCCCGGGGTTTCAGGCACCACCTATCCTTTCTGCGTCCCTGCTACCACCTCCCTATAACCCCGCTACCATCGCGCCCCAGATACCCCAGAACCACCCGAGCCAGGAAAGACTGTTTGCACAACTCGGGGCTAACGGAATAGATGACGGGACCGACATCGCAGGGTTCCCGCCACCGATAGGACCGGATGGGTTATACCCCTCACTGGTAGGTTGTAATGAGAAAGGGACCTCACAAACTACCCCATTGGAATGTCAGGAAATAGAGGGAAGGAAAACATTGTGCCCCGTACAAGTTATCGGAGTTGACGCCCAAGGACAGGGGGTTCGAGAAAGGGTACCATGGAAAGAATCCTCTTTAACTGTAATGCGGGAAAGGATTCAACATTTGCTTATTGAGGATCCGCGGCAGATAGTGCCGACCATGTCGAATTGGTTTATAGCTGGCGAGTGCGACTATCGAGACATAACTCATATGGGAGTATCCGTGCTCCCACCCAAAGTATGGGAAAGGGCTAGACAAAGAGCACACTGGCCGCACGACGACCCAAGGGCGGTGGGTGCAATCCCCCGGATAACACTAGTGCAATGGGATGCACTGAAGGTCCGGCTGCTGGGTGCCATCGAACATGCGCTGTTGCCAGCAGGGGGTCCGGATTGGGGAAAAATCGGGGCCATAAAACAAAAGGCAGGAGAACCAATTGGAGAGTACCGAGAAAGGTTAGAAAAGGCCATTGCGCGCTGGGGAGGACTGGGTCCGATGCAGCTGGGAGGGCTACCCCAACCATTGGTAAATCAATATCTAATCGAGGGGCTTCGGCCGGTGTTAAAGAAACAGGTACAGACCGTCCTCTTCGGCTGGAAGGGAATGACAACCAACGAATTATGCGACAAACTGGAACAATGCCCGGGCTCCTCCTTAGAGGAGAAGAAGGATATTAAGGAGGAAATATTGCAAATGTTTGTCCAGGAGAAACGGGCTCAATTTAATCAAGGTAAAAGGGGGGATCAGAGTCAGGACTACATACGCGAACAGTGCCAGAAGTGGGGACCTGTTCGAGGTTATGAGGACCTTGGGAGGAGCGGTTTGCCTTTCTATAAGGGCCAATTCCCTAACGGAGAGTGGATCAACCGCGAAGGTAACCTCTGTGAAGGTTGTACTGCTGAGGACTTAGGACTAATTAATATGGACGAAATAAAACAACAATGGACAATACCACCCCCTCTTCCCCCTCCTCCTCAAAACCCTCAAACTTGGACTGTGCAAGGGCCCCCTCCCCAAAATTGGTATCCACCAAGACCCCTTCTCCAAAACCCCGGACCACCCCCCAATAGTGGGATGCAGAACGGACCAAGGGGGAACTGGGCCCCGCCTCGGGGTCCGCCGCAGTGGCAACCAGTGAACCAGTCACTTTGGGGGCCGCCAGAACGCAGGCAGGGCGGAAGGGGAGCTGTAGAGGGACGACCTATGCCCTCCGCACCACCGGTTCCGCAGGAACCGTGCCATTATTGCAAGCAGATGGGACACTGGATACGTGATTGCCCAAAGGCTCGTAAGGGGTTTCAGCCCCAATACAATAGAGGGGCCTATTGACGGGACGCTGGCGAGTCGCCCAAGGAGTGTCCTCTCTTGACCATGACACCGGCAGAGGAACCAACCATGATGTTGGACGTGGAGGGAAGACAATTAGAATTTCTCGTAGATACGGGTGCGACTCGCAGCACAATTAACAAGGGGCAATTGCCCTCTTTGCGCCCTACGGCCAGGAACGTTCAAATACTGGGTGTTTCGGGTTTACCCCAAGCGCTTCCTATTTCGGAGGAAGTGCGAGTAACATGCGGCCCGCTGGAGGCTAAACATGCTTTCTTGATGACCACTACCGCCCCGACGAATTTGCTGGGACGGGATTTATTGTGCCGTTTGGGCTGTCAAATCTCATGTACCGAGGAGGGAGTTTTCGTAGACGTCGCGGAGTCTAAACGCGACTTGTTGATGACGGCACTGGCTCGTCCCGGCCCCACCGCGTATTGGTGGCGCTTGGATCCAGGGGCTTTGTCTGCTTGGACATATATCATAGATAATGTGTGTTTGGACAGTTCAGTGCTGCGAGATTGGATGCAACTGCACCAAATTTCGATAAAGGACTTAAAGGATAATCCACCCCATTGCACTGCGTACTATGATGCAACGGGTGAGGACGAGAACTACCGGGAAAGGGTTAAGGAAAAGCTGGGCAAATGGATGCCTCTACACTTGTCACGGGTATGGATCGGGCGTGAGGGAATAGGAATTGAGGTAGTCCTAACCCCGAGTCAGCATGCGCTGACCCAATACCCCGAAGGAGCGGTCGCCCATGTTACCCTCACTACTGCCAAAGGGTGGCCGCCGGAAAGTGTAGGTTGGATGGTAGGGCGGTTACGATAAGTTCCCTTACATGGTTATCGGTGTAAGAGGGGCCGCTGGACTTTGAAACGGCTCGAAAACGGTGAAGGGTTCTCAATTGACATTAAGGCAGAACGGAGGGACGGAAAGTTCGAAGAGGCAGAGTTGCCCCCCAAAGGCACCTATGCCATGAGGGCAGTGCTGACGGACCCGGGTGAGTCGGATTACCTCCTAGCGGAGGTGCCGGACAATTTATGGCCCAAAAGCGACGGTGAGGTTGGACGGATGCGAGACGCCAAACCTCTAGTGATAGCAGTGCAGCCGGGGATGCGCTTGCCAAACGTAAAACAGTATAAGCTACGACCTGAGGCCGACGTAGGCATAGCACCAGTGATTCAATCCCTAGTGGAACAGAAGATTATCGTAGAAACTAACAGCCCATGTAATACACCAATTTTGCCAGTTAAAAAGCCGTCAAAGGACAAATGGAGATTTGTACAGGATTTAAGGGAGGTGAACAAGGTGATACAGGGCATACACCCACTAGTTCCAAACGGAGAAACCCTCATGATGTCAATTCCGCCGGACGCAACATACTTCACGGTCATCGACCTTTGTTCTGCGTTTTTCTCTGTGCCCATCGCGCCTGAGTCACAATACTTGTTCGCTTTCACCCATAGGGGGCGCCAGTATACTTGGACAGTACTACCTCAGGGGTTTTCAGATAGCCCCACTCTGTTTTCTCGGGCGCTGCACCGCGACCTGGCGGATGTGGAATTGAAGGGAGGGTCAGTGTTGCTGCAATACGTTGACGATTTGTTGATTTGCTCCCCTTCAAAGGAGGCGTGCGAAATGGATTCCTTGGCCCTATTAAAGGCCTTGGCGGCCAAAGGCCACAAAGTAGGCAGACCAAAACTTCAGTTTGTGCGGCAGGTTGTAACTTACTTGGGACACGCCATTTCGCACGGAAAACGAGAATTGGATGCTGGACGGGTGACCGCTATCATGGAGCTGCCTCGCCCTCGCTGGCAACGACAAATGCTGCGCTTCCTAGGTATGACGGGATACTGCCGCACTTGGATACTTGATTTTGCGCTGCTGGCTAAACCACTGTACGAGGCGACCAAATCAAATGCCCCGGACCTATTGATATGGACGGATGAATTGAGGCGATGTTTTGACGGGCTGAAACAGGCGCTGGTTACGGCACCGTCATTAGGACTCCCGGATTATGCGAAACCATTTACCCTTTACACTCACGCCGTGGGAGGTTTCGCCCAGTCAGTTTTGACACAGACCCATGGGGATAAGGAGCGGCCGGTGGCCTACTTTAGTAAAAAGTTAGACCCGGTCGAACAAGGGTTTCCGGTGTGCTTGCAAGCCGTGGCAGCGGCCAGGTACGCAGTAGAAAGAACAGCGGACATTGTTATGGGACACCCAGTAACGCTACGGGTACCACATTGCGTCACTTCGCTGTTGTTACAGCGAAGCACACAGCATTTGTCTAACACTAGATTAATGCAATACGAATCCGCACTGATCACTGCAGCCAACATCACGATCGAACGTTGCACGACGCTCAACCCAGCCTCACTGATGCCCACTCCTGAGGAGGGCGAACCTCATGTGTGCACCGACGTTGTGCAGCTAGTTTCCACGGTGCGATCGGATTTAAAGGACAATCCCTTAGAATACCCCGACTGCATATATTATGTCGATGGATCAGCTAGGCGCGCATGGGACGGGTCCCTGTTGTCCGGGTACGCCGTGTGCTCGGATAGCGAAACGGTAGAGAGCGGGCGTCTTCCACCTACATTTTCCGCACAGCAGGCGGAGCTGTGCGCCTTGACTAGAGCGTGCAGCTTGGCGGAAGGCCTTGCCGTCAACATTTACACAGATTCGGCCTACGCTCACGGCGTAGTCCACGATAAAGGAGCCATCTGGAAGATGAGAGGGTTTCTCACATCTGCCGGTTCAGTGATAAAGAACGGCGCGCTGGTAGAAGGGCTCCTCCGAAGCATTTTACTTCCCCGCGCTATCGCGGTAATTAAGTGTCGTGGCCACCAAAGGGCGGACACTGACGTTGCCCGGGGCAACGCAAGGGCGGACGAGGCGGCAGGAAAGGCCGCCAACCAACAGATAGAACGCAACATGCCGATGGTGACACGAGCACAGAAGACAGCCGCACAGATTGCTGACATACCGACTGCGGGACCACCCGCCACACCAACTAAGGACGATATCATAAATTTGCAAAATGCTGCACCGACGGCCGAACACGAGGTCTGGCTCAAACGAGGAGCGATACGCCCTGGGCCAGGGGAAATGTGGACCCTTGATGAAAAACCTATAGCACCCCAGGCTTTACTGCCTTGGCTGGCACGCATGGCTCATCAGAATGGTCATGTGTGCCAGAGGGGGGTGATGGGACAGATAGACTACACTTGGGCAGCGCCAGGACTGTCACGGATTGTATCCGAAGTGTGCCGATCGTGTGTGGTCTGCCAGCAACACAATAGAGGGGCGCCACCGAGACATGCACATGATGGGGGACGACCCCCGCCTAGTGGGCCGTTCGCAACTATCGAGTTCGATTTTACAGAATTGGAACCAAGCATGTCGTTTCGCTATGTGTTGGTAATCGTAGATACGTTCACCAAATGGGTCGAAGCATACCCATGCGTCAAATCCGATGCTCCGACAGTAGTGAAGCGCCTTGTGCGGGATTTTATGTGCAGATTTGGCATTCCCCAGATAATTTCGTCAGATCAAGGAGGCCATTTCACGGCGCAGGTGGTTAAGGGCATCCTGAAGGCGTTGGGCGTTAAACAATCCTTCCATTGCGTCTACCACCCACAGTCCTCAGGACTTGTGGAACGAACGAACAAGACTTTAAAGAATAAACTAGCGAAACTTTGCGCAGACACAGGCTTGAGGTGGCCAGAGGCTCTTCCGCTTGCATTGATGAGCATTCGTTCCACCCCGGGTCGCACTACGGGCCTTTCCCCCCACGAAATATTAATGGGACGACCTATGAGCTTGCCCGTTTCAGCACCAACAGACATGTCCACCCTTGCTTTGCCAGTAATGGATGACATGCTTTTGAGATTTTGCATAGGCTTGTCGAATGTGGCACGCAGCATCCATGCTCGAGTACGAGAGGCGCTGCCTGAACCAATAGGCCACGCCATCCACAACTTTCAGGCCGGCGACTGGGTGCTCGTGAAGCACTTCACCCGCAAGGCTGCTTTGGAGCCACGGTGGAAGGGACCATTCCAGGTGCTACTGGTCACACCGACGGCAGTCTTCTGCGAGGGTAAACCTTCGTGGATCCACGCCACCCATTGTAAGTTGTCCATCCCCGCACCACAAGCCACACAAGACACCGCACCTCACATTGCTGCAGACACCACACCTCACACCGCTGAAGACAATGCACCGTCTAGGGCACCACAGTCTCCTAAGGGCGGCGATGACGGTCATGATGATGGGAATTCTGGGCAGCTGCCTAACAAACCCCGCCAAGGATAGGCTTCTGCAGTTTAACCCACTGAGAGAGGATCTCCCCAAATACCCAGGACACGACAACTACACGTTATTTAAACTTTACTCCGTCAAATACATAACGGCTCCCCGGGGACAGGGGATAGTAGTACATTGCTGTGAGTTGGAGACACATTTCAAGTGGTTATCTGTAAGATGGATGGAAGCCATGGTGGTACACAATGGGACACCACAGGCACGCATGACAACCCCACGCATAGTCTTAACTAAGGTTAGAAAGGTGAAAAATGGAAGGTTTACTGGGACCGTGAATAGTCACGCCGCCGCAGGATATCAATGGGGCACGGGCATCGACAATACTACTCTCCTACTGTCGCATGCCCTCGTCGGCCCACACACCACGATAATACTTGAATGTGGAATATGGCCCCCGCGCACGCTGATTAGAAGGAACAAAAAGAGGGGAGAGACCCAACACCAATTCCGGCCTAGTTGTGCCGCCTACGTTATTAAACCCCCTCCTGCCCAGGAAGTAAGAAGGAAGCCAGAGGAGAACACATACTGGAAGGTCGCACGGCATATGGCCACAGTACAGAATAGGACACAGTGTTGGATGTGTATGCACCTTCCCCGCACCAGCACAGCAGGCATACCAATGGTAGTGTTACCCCTATCACTCAATGATTTGTGCTCGAAGCCACTAGATACCAAATGCATTAGTACAACTCTGACAAGCCAAGGTTCTGATGAAACCGCGTGTAAACGAGTTTTCCAGTACTCCCCTCCCATCCTGTCCCGACACTTTGAGGAACGTCCGGCGCCGGTTTGGGTCAAGCCGGCATGGGGGGCCCTCTGCTTAGAAGGAAAGGGCCAAGTAATGGTAGGCAAATCCGTGTGTAGAGATACCCTTCCCGCGGACCCGAGAAAAGGGAAACACACGCTGCTAGTGAACGTTACAAGCTCGCCCTTGCATAACCTCACACACCTCCAGTTGGCATGGAAAGGGGAAAACGGGACAAACACTATCCCAGGCCTTCTCACTTGCATGACCACCCATTTAGTGGCTCCGCACGGGACCATGTTTGTATGCGGGAATAAAGCTTACCCGTATTTACCTGATAATTGGGGAGGAATTTGCTATTTAGGATCAGTTTTCCCAGAGATGGAAATGCGACAGCACTTGCATAATACCACCGCACTCATAAGGACACAACGAAGCACCTATTGGCACGACGACGACACCACTACTTTACACGGCGCTGATTGGGAGAAAGCCGTTAGCTTCTTCTTCCCATGGGCTGGGACGGTCATGAACAGTTACCGCATTGACAAAATTGCGTTAATCTTAGAAAGGGTGGCCAACGACACCGCTACAGCACACGACGAAATGTTGGACACGGTTGTCCACCTGCGTACAATGGTTATGCAAAATAGGGTTGCGTTAGATATGCTACTGGCAGAACGAGGAGGGGTATGTGGGATAATTAAGGGTAAATGTTGTACTTTTATTCCTGACCCTTCACAAGGGGTCAGTGCTGCTATTATAAGGTTAAGAGAAAGTGCTCACATATTGACAAGGGATCGCATGGATCGGGAAGCCTCCCACCAGTGGCTTACCGACTGGTTTAAAGGATGGACAGGGACGATAGTAAAGTGGATATTGACCGCCTTGGCAATAGTCCTTGGACTAGTGGTTTGTTGTGTACTAATCAAGGCTTTAGTCCTTGCGTGTGCGAGAAAGTTTACCACAGGATGGACACTGAAGACGACACCGGAAAAGGCCATGGTGATGATCGACCAGCGGATCGCGGGTCCGGATGACACACCAGCTGTCAACTCAACTGCCAATCGCGGATCCTGGAACGACGACCTGAACGAGTCCCTGGGCCGCGACAATGAGATCTCCGCTTCCGAAGATTGTTCTTCCATTGTTGATATTACCGATAATGATGTCGAGTACACTTATGCGGACCTCAAAGCATTTCAGGCTACCAGAAGGCCGTTTAAACTGGGCCCCGACACGTCGGAAGAAGAAATCGACGATTTCCTGAAGGATTCCTCTCGTTTCTTCACGATATGCCATGCCGTGGCTATGACTATGGGCCGTCCACGCCGCAGGCCTACGCCACCTGAGAATAATGTTACTGATGATGTTACCAATGATGATGTGGGCCACTTGCGAGGGTCCCCGGCTGATGTTTATATTTCAATGCAGGCTCTGCCTCTCCATGTTTCACGAGCTCACCTTTATGTCTCACAAGCCCACAGTGAGTCAAACGCCACTGACCCAGTTCGGGATTTGGACCCAGCTGTGAACCCAAGCCCGGATGGAGAGGAACTCGATCGTGAAAATACTCTGAGTTCCGAGTCTGATTGTTTTGGAGATTCGCCCGTGAATAACAGCGAAGCAAGCAGCATCGCCTCGGACGATCTCGACTTTGACCCAAAGGAAGTTTCTCTCCCACCTTTGGATCGTTATGCTTTATTTCATGGCCATAGGTTTGAGCCAGCTGATACTGACGATGTTGTGTCTTCCCCAGATCACCAGCACGTAAGAGACCTCATGAACATGAATATCGATTGAGCGCTGAAGATCTACAAGGATTTCACTTGGGGAAGCCTGGGCGAGCTCCAGTTGGGGAGGAGTCCGGCTGCACCTCTGTGGACCAAGGGTGGGTCGGAGATCTTCCTGGGTGTGGACCCCGGTGGAACCAGAGGTCTTCGTTGTGGATTTGGCGCGCTATTCGATCTTCATGTCTCTACGGTCTCACCTCATACACCCATCTACACCCGACTTACATCATACATCCACTTACACCCACTTGCACCCACACACCCGCGGATCAGCCTGCTGGGTTCGTTGTGCGGTACTGGGTACGGGACATGCTCACTGGGCTGCATTCGTGTGGTACGTTACGTTTAGTTACACTCTCTCTCTCTCCCACCTCTTTTGGTGGATTTTGTGTGCCATTTGATCACTCTGCTTTTACGGCCTTACATTGCATACTCACATACAGACGCGAATCATCCTACTGAGTTTGTGTGGTGCTTTGGTACGGGACATTCTTACGGGGCTGCCTTCGCGTGATATGTTGAATGATTTTTCTGTTTTGTTTGAAATAAAGGCCTTTGATTGGCTCGTAGATAACTTTGTATCTTAGATCCAAAAGGGCGGTATGTAGGGAGCTGTAATGCCCCTCCCCCTTTGTATATCCTTGCTGCTTTACCAATTACCAAGTATAACCAATTATATGTTTTGTTTTGACTTGCTACTGTACTCTTTCATGATACTGAGTTCTTTCTTGTGCATTAAGGATGTGTAATATCCTAATAAGGAGTTCTCTGCCTGTGAGCTCTGGCCTGCGTGGGCACAATCTCTAGTTCCCCTTCCCAGGCCTTGGAAGCAACCGTTATCTCTCTTTGCCTTTCTCCTGACTTTGCCATTATCTTGCAAGTTGACAGTTTTATGAGTGTCCACTCCCTTTTGTACTTTCCCAAGCCAGCTGCTATACAGAAAGTTGTAAACATGTTGCCACATAATGCTGACCATCTCCTTATCAGAGCTAACCCATGACTGGCCTTGGATGAACTTCCTTTAATTAACTGAACAACAGGATGGGACTATGGTGGGGGAACCAATGAGCCCATTTTGTCTCTGTGTCTTGTGAGCTAACTCCACCCCTGATTCTCCTTATATAAAGCAATGTTAATTGAATTATTTCAGAGCATTTTGTTGTACTGTTGGTCATTCCTTGTGAGTTTCAATACAACTTTGCTGTCCTCAAGCTTGTGTACTCGAGTTCCAATAAATATATCCGTTGCTCCTTTCTTCTGAGTCTTCTGAGTCCCAAGTCCTAAGTCCCAATCCGACATATATATATATATATATATATATATGTATGTATATATATATATATATATACTGTATATGTATATATATATATGTATGTATGTATATATATATATATATATATATATATATATATATATATATATATATATATATATATATATATGTATGTTACATACCTCACCTCACCTCACCTCACCACACACTTTTTGGTCGGCTCTGCCCACTTTTTGTTAAGCTCCGCCCACTTTTTTGTTAAGCCGCGCCCACTTTTTACTAAGCCCCGCCCACTTTTTGTTAAGCCCCCGCCCATTTTTGCTAAGCCCCACCCACTTTATAAACTCTGCCATTGTATCATTTTCAGTTAAGACATTACATCATTTTCAGGGAATTTTCATCACATCATTTCCAGTTAAGACATGCCCAGGGAATTTCCACAGGAAATGACACACCCAGTCCTTCTTATAAAAGGCACTGACCACACAGGCTTTTTCAAACACGCTTTCTGCTTCACTTGAGAATGGACTACTATGCCGAAATGGAATGGGATAACTTTGCTATTCCTTGGAGTCCTACTACCTGTGTAGAACTCAACCTTCAGATTGATGAACTGGACTCGAACCTCTTATCAATGGAGGTAAGTTTGTTTATTTATTTATTTATTTATTTAATTATTTATTTAATTATTTATTTAATTTTTTTTTTCGATGAGACTCGTGTAAGAGTTAACAAAGTTTATTTTAATATTCATAGAGCTTGATTTATACAAATAAAAATATTGTATTAAATTAATACATTGTTATTTTCTTTCACAGGAAATTGTATCTGAGATACGAAATGAAAATTCTGCTTTTAACACAACTTGGGATGAAGTTAATTTTTTTGTTTGAAGACATTTTGAACAACCAAGACCCACAGAACGAGTTCTACCTTGATGACCCAGCCAAAGAGTTATACCTTGGAGATCCACAAAATCCTGAAAAAGAGTTCTACCATGATGATACTTATTGTGAGTTATCAAAACAAAACCCACTGAACAAGTTCTACCTTGATGAGCCAGAATACAAGTCATACATTGGAGACCCACAAATTTCTGAAAATTGGGAAAGGGGAGTTCTCCCTGATGGTCCGCAGTTATACTATGTGAGACACATCATAGAAACCCTAAAAAATTGGGAAACGGGAATTCTCCCTGATGGTCCGCAGTTATACTATGTGAGACACATCACAGAAACCCTAAAAGTTTTGGCAAGGAGAGTTCTCCCTGATGGTCCGCAGTTATACTATGTGAGACACATCATAGAAACCCTAAAAAATTGGGAAACGGGAATTCTCCCTGATGGTCCGCAGTTATACTATGTGAGACACATCACAGAAACCCTAAAAAAATTGGGCAAGGAGAGTTCTCCCTGATGGTCTGCAGTTATACTATGTGAGACACATCATAGAAACCCTAAAAAATTGGGAAAGGGAAGTTTTCCCTGATGGTCCGCAGTTATACTATGTGAGACTTATCACGGAAACCCCCAATATTTCTGAAAATTGTGATTCTACCTTGGAGACTTGGAAAGATGGTTATATTTTTGGAGACTCGGAATGGGGGTTTTGTTTTGATGACTCGGAATGTGATACCTATCTTGGAGGCTCAACAGGAATGTGGTTATACCTTGGGAACTTGGAAAGTTGGTTTTATTTTGGAGACTCTACCTGTGGGGTCCATCTTGGAGACTCTTTGGATTCTAAAGCAATGAACAATGTTCTTTGTTTAATGACGCTTGATTTAAGCAATATCAAGAAAGTTCGAGGAAGAAAATGCTGGAAAATTCTTTCTTCCCATTTCTACTTCTTCAAACTTGAAAGCATTGAAAGACAGAATTGGCGGAAGAGGGAAAAAAAATAAAAAATACGTATTTAAAAAAAAAAAAAAAAAAGATTGTTAGGGTTAGGGTGGGATTTTGAATGTGAGGGTTAGGGATGGGGTTGGGTTAGGGATGGGGTTGGGTTAGGGTGGGATTTTGAATGTGAGGGTTAGGGTTGGGGTTGGGTTAGGGATGGGGTTGGGTTAGGGTTGGGATTTTGAATGTGAGGGTTAGGGATGGGTTGGGTTAGGGATGGGTTGGGTTAGGGATGGGGTTGGGTTAGGGATGGGGTTGGGTTAGGGATGGGGTTGGGTTAGGGATGGGGTTGGGTTAGGGATGGGGTTGGGTTAGGGATGGGGTTGGGTTAGGGATGGGGTTGGGTTAGGGATGGGGTTGGGTTAGGGATGGGTTGGGTTAGGGAAGGGGTTGGGTTCAGGATGGGTTTGGGTTAGGGATGGGGTTGGGTTAGGGTTTGTATATTATTATGACTCACTCACACAGAGACACACACAAAAGTTAAGGCCCAACTGAAAAGTTGAGGGATTCTGTGTTTGGGGTTCACAGATCTCAAGAACGTATCCCCATTGTACACACAAAAGTTAAGCCCCAACTGAAAAGTTGAGGGATTCTGTGTTTGGGGTTCATAGATCTCAAGAACGTATCCCCATTGTACACACACACAAAAGTTAAGCCCCAACTGAAAAGTTGAGGGATTCTGTGTTTGGGGTTCACAGATCTCAAGAACGTATCCCCATTACATTTTATTTATTTATTTATTATTTTCAAGGGTATTATATGCTTACTTGTGTTTTTTGTAATTCTTGTGAGTAAAATGAACCCAAGATTTCTTCCCCATTCATATCATATAATTTGTAAGTCCAAGGGACTGTATCCATTACATCAACAATTTTAAATAATTCATTAGTCCATCTCTTTGTATAACCTTTCTCAAAATGGCTTTTCCATCTGTATATTCTTACAATATCACCAACTTTGAACTTGGGCTTTCTCAAATACATCTCCTTTTCATATTCTAATTTTGTAAATGATTCTGACGGTTTTGATTTTGTTGATGAATGAACGGTATTATTGTAATTATCTACAATATCGTGAATTAAATATACCCATTGTTGAGAACCGAGTTGTGTGAATTTTTTATATAATTTCTCTTTCAAAGTACGATTAAAATGCTCAATAACAACAGCTTTTCCTTCATTAAAGGTGCTGTATAATTTAATATCCTCCCCCTTAAGAAATTTCATAAATATTTTGTGATAGAACTCTGTTCCCTCGTCAGTCCATAACTTCTTTGGTTTCCTTTTATCCCTATCAAATATTGACTTAAAGGCTAACATTAAAGTATTACCTCTCTTGTTTTTCAAAGGAACAACCCAGGCAAATCTACTCCTCAAATCAATAACGGTTAAAGCATACCTGTATCCCTTATCATTATTTAGTTCGATTAAATCAGCGGACCATATGTGGTCGGTGTATTTAGAATAAACTTTCCTTCTTTTAAACTTTGTGATTATAGGTTTATGTAATTCATTAGCCAAAAGCTCCTCAGTCTTGATAACATCATTGGAGTTTAATAGTTTTTTGGGGAATAACCAAGACCAAGTTTCAATTTAGCACTTATCATTTTTTTCACAATAAACCTATCAACTTTCTCTCTCAATGTAGGATTTCGTATCAAGGACAAATTATACAACATTTCTCTGTCTGCTTCATGTTTTTCATCCAATGTAGTGGTATTACCATAAGCAATATCATGCTTCATACACACTTCATCAACCCTATTTATAGGCTTGGACCAAGGTTTAGGATTGTCAGCCTCATCTAATCTTTTATCCAGGTTTGTTCCAGGACCACAGAAAGAATATCCAGGTAGATGTAGTTCCCCAGGAATTCCAGTTGTTGTAAATTTATTTCCTGACAGAAACTTTTGTATGTCTACTCCACTTTTAGGAGAGATGAATTGGCACTTTTTAGAGCCACACACTTGACATATTCCTTTTTGATAAACTCTATTATTTTTAGCTTTAACATGAGATATTTCTAGATTTGGTTTTCTTTTTACATTTGAGACAATAACTCATATTTATTTATCAGAAAAATTCCGACAGAGTATCAAAACCTTTTTGGTTTTCAACATATACATTTCTATCTTAATTTTTAAAACATAAAGAATCCTTAGGAATGCCTTCACTCTCTCCTCCATTTATTTACAAATAAAAACGAACTAAAGTCAATAACACCAACATCATCAACTATATGACCTTTGTCTTCTTCATGTAAATCTCCTCGCTGAACTCATCTCAACCATTTTAAAAATCATTATCATAGTAAGAGTCGTTAACTCTTTATTTTCCTCTTCGGTGCGTTGAGATTGATTTATTTGCTGTAATACACTCAAACTTTTACGAATCTCACTGATTTCCATCTTTTTATATTTTTCCTCCCTCTCTCTTTGCTCCCTTTCCTCCCTCTCCTCCTTCTCCTTTTTCTCCCTCTCCTCCTTCTCCTTTTTCTCCCTCTCCTCCTTCTCCTTTTTTTTTTTTTTTTTTTTTTTTTTTTTGTATACAAGGTCGAGGCTCGTGAAAGAGCGAACATTAATCACACAGAAAGACAAACCGACACATTAAACATATAACATAGGGAGCGGTAGACAAGATGGGGAGAGAGGGGGAAGGACACAAACACAACATTTGAGAGCAGGGACCGAGAGACATGGAGACATCGAGAGATCTGAGAGAGGGCGAGGGCTTTGGGGGGGGGGGGGGGCGTGGGAAGGGGGCGGTGGGAGAGGTATAAAACATATGGACACTGCCAGGACTTCCAGGAAAGAAGTTGGAATTTCAAACAAGGTGGATCTGGGGTGAATTAGCGGGGGTAGAAAAGATCAAGGTTTTGGATGGGGGAAGATAAGAGATGGTGGTGAACAGCTGTTTTAAAGACCTGGAGGGAGGAGTGGGATTGAAGGGAGTGAGGGAGTTTGTTCCAGAGGCGGGAGAAAAGAGGAATGAAAGAGTGAAGGTGAGCAGAAAGCCGAGATTTCGGCAGTTTAACCATCAGAGGGTTGCTGGCAGATCTTGTGCGACCTGTAGGAATATTTGGGGGACAGAGCACAGAGAGAGCTGGGGGTGCAAGGCCGGAGAGGAGTCGGTAGAAGACAGAAAGACCACCTACCTGCCTGCGGTGAGTGAGTGAAAGGCCCTCAGAGATAGCTTCATCGCGGGAGATTCCAATAATTCTGAAAGCTTTGGTTTCAACAGCGTGAAGCCGAGCTAGGTGTGAGGCAGGAGCACCGGCCCATAGGGGAGAACAGTATTCCATTGAGCTGCGGATGAAAGCCTTGTATG
Source organism: Myxine glutinosa (assembly GCF_964187855.1). Classification (NCBI taxonomy): domain Eukaryota; kingdom Metazoa; phylum Chordata; class Myxini; order Myxiniformes; family Myxinidae; genus Myxine; species Myxine glutinosa. The sequence goes on along the minus strand of NW_027618427.1, from coordinate 9,268 downwards.
TGGTGAGGAGCTCAGGTGTGCCGAGGAAGGACTTCGCACGACGGAGGATGCCCAGTCGGCGAATGGCTTTGGAGGCCAGCTTGGAAATGTGGTTTTCCCAAGAAAGATCATGGCAGATAGTGAGACCCAAAATCTTGAGCGACAGAACTTCTTGGAGAGGATTGTTGAGAAAGTAGATGGGAGGGTTGTCCAGTCGATCTTTTCGGAGAGACATAGTAAGAGTGTGAGATTTGTCAGGATTGAAAGACATGTTCCACTTGTTTGACCAGTCTGTGATTTTGTCCAGGTCTTCAGAGAGTGAGGAGGCAGCAGACTGCCGATCTGAGGGAAGAGGAATGGAGCGGCAGAGAGTGGAGTCATCAGCAAAGAGATAGAGAGGATTTTCGAGAGAGTCAGAGAGATCATTGATGAAGACCAGAAAAAGCACGGGGCCCAGAACACTGCCTTGGGGAACTCCAGCCTGAACAGGAAGAGGAGATGAGAGAAACCCATTCAGGGCCACACGTTGACGACGACTAGAGAGGAAGTCCGCCAGCCATGCGTGGAGATTTCCATGGATACCAAAGGAGGAGAGTTTGGTGAGCAGAGCGGGGTGCCAGACCGTGTCGAAGGCACGTGATATGTCGAGGGAGACAGCTCTAATTTCCTGTTTGGCATTGAGGACCTCCATCCATTGTTGAGACAGCAGAAGCAGCATGTCCAGAGTAGAGTGACCTGGTCTGAAACCAAATTGATGATCAGAGATCAAGCCATTGGAGAAGAGGAAAGATTTCATATCCGAAACAATGATGGATTCCATGACTTTGCTGATAATTGGGAGAAGGCTGATTGGTCTGTAGTTGCTAGGATCTGTTTTTGCACCTTTTTTGTGCAAAGCGGTGATGTTGGCTGATTTCCAAGCAGATGGCAGTTGACCTTGAGCAAAAGAGAGGGTGAAGAGAACAGAGAGAGGGTGAGATAGAGCAGCAGAGCAGGATTTTAGGACCCGTGGGCTGATGCCGTCGGGTCCAGTTGCAGAATCAGAGTCGAGGGTTGACAGAAACTTTTCCACCTTGTCAGGAGGAAAGGACACGGAGTCCAGGAGCAGCAGGGTACGACTGGGTATGGTGGGTACAGAGAGGGATGGGTTTGGGACACAAGATTTAGAGGCAAACACAGAGTTGAGGCATTCAGCTTTTTCACGTGCGGAGTCAGCTGTGTAGCCGTTTGAGGTAAGGGAAGGGATGGAGGGGGAACAAACACCAGAAACGGATTTGACCAGACGCCACCAGGATTTGGAAGAGGGAGACAGATAAGAGAGTTCGGTCTTGAGAACGGAGAGATATTGTTTCCTGGCTCTCCTGAGGGTGGACACACACTTGTTTCGGGCTTTGTGAAAGGAAATGAGATTTCCTTCCGTTGGATTTGCTTTCCAGGAGACGAAGGCAAGTTGTTTCTGGGCAACAGCCTCACCACAAGATTCCGTGTACCATGGACGGGAGGAAGGGTATGACAACTGAAGACGAGATGGGATAAATCTGTGCATGAGAGAGAGCAATTTACTTTGGAAGAATTCCCAGGATGAGTTGATGTCAGAGGTGGTAGAGATGGGAGACCAGTCCAGATGATTGATGGCTGCTTGAAGACCGTGCCAGTTGGCCTGAGTGAAATGCCAGACTCGTCGACGCTGAGCAGGCTCCCTGAGGATGGTCAGAGAGATGTCCACTTTAACAAGGACATGATCAGATGATCCGATCGGAGCAGAAGAAGAGCAGCAGACATTTTCAGGGAAGTTAGTCATAACCAAGTCCAGAAGAGAAGATGTTCCGTTGACTGAGATCCGGGTCGGGAAATTGACAGATTGTGTCAGTCCCAGTGAGTCGCAGAAGTCCTTTGCTGAGGAGCCATGGCTGGTGAGAGAGGTACCCACACCCAGCCAACTGGCATGATGACAGTTGAAATCACCACATATGAGGAAGAGAGAGTTGGGATGAGTAGATAGAAGTTGGTCCATATCATCAGACAGCGAGATGTAGATGGAGTCATCACTGTTTGGTGGACGGTACAACACACATATGAACAAGAGGTGGGAGCGAAGGGGAAGCCGTAGCCAGAGGTATTCCTGGGGGTGAGGTGGAGAGAGTGCAGTGCAGGGCGAGTGAGGAAGAGAGTTTTTGATAAAGATAGCAACCCCGCCTCCAGGACGAGGCTCAGGTCTATCATACCGGAGGAGGGAGTAGCCCGGGAGAGATACTATGGAATCAGAGACATCATAAAGGAGGAAAGTTTCTGTTAAGCAGATCACGTCTGGTTTGACAGAAGCAACCTGTATGGAGAGATCAGTTAAGTTTGAACGAAGGCCCCGGATGTTTGAGGTCCATACCGTTAATGAAGAGGAAGGGGGAGCATCAGATACAGAACAGGGGGGAGGAGGGGTAGGGTAAGATGTGGAAGAGGTGGAAGAGGTAGGGAGAGCTGTTGAAGGTGTGTCAGAGATTTCAGAATAGCTCGGAGAAAGGGAAGGATGGGGCGGACAAAAGGTTTGATGGTGATTGGGTGAGCCACAATGAGGTGTTATTTGAGGAGGGGGAAGAGCGAGGCAGAAGGTTGGGGGAGATGGAGGTGAGAGTTTGAAGGGGGAAGAAGCGGGGAGGACGCTTTGAGGAGGGGGAGTGAGAGGGGGGAAATTGAGAAGCAATGAGGGTGGGGAGATTTGAAGGGGAGGGGTGAGGGGGGAGTTTGGGAGGGAAGGGGCAAGGGGAGGGATTTGAAAGGGATGGAATATGGGGGAGATTTGGAGGGGAGGGGTGAGGCAGGAGTCTAGGAGGGGAGGGGCGAGGGGGCGTCTTGGCGGGGAGGGGTGAGGGGGTAGTTTAGGAGGGAGGGGGCAAGGGGGGAGATTTGAAAGGGATGGGTGATGGGGAAGGTTTGGAGGGGAGGGGTGATGGGGAAGATTTGGAGGGGAGGGGTTATGGGGAAGATTTGGAGGGGAGGGGTGAGATTGGATTTTTGAAAGTGTACGATTTATGGGAAACGAACATTTATTGCAAAATGAGTTTCTTGTGACCTTCGAGTTAAAAATACGTTTAAGGACGCTGGATGGAGGATGGAGTGCAGGAGAGTTTAGGGAATGTAGAAAAAAGGCACTATAGGAGATGGATATTTTTTTTGGGATGAATTGATTTGGTGAGCAAGTCGAAAGCAGCCTTTTAAAGAAGAAGAAGAAAAAGGTGTTATAAAATATGACGGAATACATAACTTGAGGGGAAAGTGTAAACATTGAAGGTTAATGAGTGAAAACTATCTGGGGAAATGGGGGAGAAACACGTGGTCGAAGAACGAACGAACGAATAAGAATGAATAAACGAATGAGAACAGAGAAGGAAAATGTTTTTTTTTTTTTTTTTTTTGTTTTTTTTTTGAGTTGAGATTTACACAAGGAAGTAGGCTATGGGTGAAAAGCCTGGGAATACAGAGAACGAAAGTTATTGGATCACAAAAGACGGACCGCTGAGAGAAAAACAAAGCCTCAAGGTTGTACAGTGCACACTGTACAAGGCCTCAAGACACGACACGGCAAACAGACGATCAATTTATGAAAGATAAACACCGAGAAACAACCAAAGTTGCACACAATAACTTCACACACCGAAAGATAAATACAGTTTCGACAAAATACAATTGTGAACAGACTTAACTTCGAAAAACGTGGAGACCGTGTGGAGCTTCGAAAATCCCTGCCGCCGTCTCCAAGATCTCGCGAGATCTTTCAAGGTTTTTCTCTCTTTCCTCCTTCTCCCTTTTCTCTCTTTCCTCCTTCTCCCTTTTCTCCCTCTCCTCGTTCTCCTTTTTCTCCCTCTCCTCCTTCTCCTTTTTCTCCCTTTCCTCCTTCTCCTTTTTCTCCCTTTCCTCCTTCTCCTTTTTCTCCCTTTCCTCCTTCTCCTTTTTCTCTCTTTCCTCCTTCTCTTCTTCAACTCCTTCCTCATCCCTTGCTACCCTTGAGTTTGAGCCCCAAAGAATATTATACATATACTCATCTGGATTTTGAGATATTCTTGTATCTATAATTATTTTTCTCATAATAGTATACCAATAAGATTTGTTGATGATTTCTAAAAGAGTTTTATATTTCATAACTTTGAGAAGTTCATTTTTATTTAATATTTTAAACAAGTCTCTATTTGTGGGTTTAGCAATATCAATATAAGGCCAGTTTTTTATGACAAAATTCCCATGTATATGCTCCAAATCGTAAGGTATGTAATACCGAGCACCCTTTTCTTGTAGGTATCCTTGAATACAAAAATTATAATTCTCTTGTAGTCTTCTTCCTGCCATTTATGTATCAGAAATATATGTGAGATTAATATTATGACAGGTAATACCACCCATCTTCCCACTACCAAATCGATTTGTATTCCCCGGCTTTCTATCCTTATCTCATTACCTTCCTTCTTTGTCATGCTAACCATCGCTATACTATCATATATTTTTCTTTTCTTAAAATCATGTATTTGTTGTTTACTAATAATTGTACTTCCACATAAATCCTTATCCTCGCCAAGCGGATAATATTCTTCTTTACGAGACTGATTCAAATCATGTAGGTCTTCTAAGTTTCTTGAAAAATACCAATTATACCCTAAATCAGGCATATCATACCCCCATTTATTAATTCGCATATTAACTATATGTCCTTCTTTATAAAATTCAATTGTAAGCAGGTAGCTAAATTCAATGAGGAAAGGTGTATGGTCAGTATAACCAGGTGTTGTGGTTGTAAATTTTACTTGTTTAACAAAACATGCTGTTTTCTTTAAAAATATTGTTGCGAATATGGAATTTGGCCTCCATATCCGCTTGTAAATATTCCCCTATTTCCCCAATACTCCCCAACTATCCCCAATCCCCCATTCCCTAGTCCCATTGTCTGTAAATAACAATCAGTAGAGCCGACCTTCCCCTTTTTCCCCCATTAAATGTCGTGCCCAGGTCCACCGCACCACACGTAGACCACTTTCGGACATCTTGCTAGTTATTCTTAATCTATGTCAGTTAAGGACTCGTTTCCATTAATTCTGACTCTTCGTTGCACCAGAATGTGATTATATGGCATCAGTAGTGAGTTTAGGACCTTTCCCATACCTCCTTCCATCTTCTTCCCCAACAATTACAACAACAACAGAGGAGATGGCGGCGGCGCGGGGGAGGATGCGTCCTCACACCGGCTCGATTAGCGCCATTGACCACGCGCTCCACGGGGTTACCACGGAGGGGCTGGCTGTCAGCTCCTCCTCAAGGGCGGAGCCTGGTAACCCCCCGCACCCAATCAGAAGGGCGGACCGATTCCATCTGGGGCGGCGCTAGCGAGCCGAGGGCGTGTCACTCCCCGCCGGATATACGTGGCGACTGACCGGAAGTGAAAAGAGATGCGCCCCCAGCTGGAGAAAGAGGTACCTGCGAGCGCTGAGTCAGATGCGCCCCGCCTGAGAAAGAACGTCCCCTCCGAGCGCTGTGACCTCCCCGCATCTTTGGACCGGACTGTACCCTGCTGTGAGCCAAGAGTGCACCTTGAGCCATCGCTATCTGCCTTTCCCAGCCATCAATCCCCGTGTGAGTCAGCCGTTGTCCCGTTTACCTGTCGTCTGTCCGGGGTTAATATAAGAGTGTGTCTAAGTGCCTGTCTTCCTGTGATATACCTCTAGCCCCTGTAATCTAACCTTTTCCGTACGAATATAATTGAGAATCGAAACATTGGTGTCTGTCATTATAACCCAGCCGGGTGTCTTCTTTTTCTTATTGAGCCAGCGTAACGCGACTTCGTCAACGTCGAGTATAATCGGGTAATTTGTGCGGACACGACGGCCATTCCGCTCGGCCCACCTTAACATCAGAGTCGTGTCTGTAACAATATATATTGTGATAAATCACTGAATCTAATTAAGTCATTCGCATGTGGAGGGTTTGGATAATTGATTAATTTATAAGTATTCTTCATATTAAAAATTTTACTTATACGATATTTTTGTCGTTCAGCCTGTGCCTTTGTATAATAATTTGATAAATCAATATCCTGAGAGGATTCTCCAAGGATAGAACCATCTTTTCCAACATAAGTCATTTATATTAGATTTAAAATGATATCATAAAAATTTTCATTATTGTTGAGTTGAAATAATACATATAAACATAATTGACCACAACATTTAGAATTAATTTCTTGAACTTGAAATGTTTGATAAACACCATTCTGTAAGAATTGTATTACTTCAACAGGTGGTGGCATACCATAACTATCAAAATAATGTTTATCCTGACTATTATGAATACCAACCCAATGAGAACCATTCTGTGTGTCTAAATTCATAATAATATTCTTTGTATTCTTATTTATATGTATTAATTCATCTCTCATACAAATAACCACATTATCAATTTTTAGTGTTTTACAATACTTAGCTAATTCTATATTTGACGTTGTATTCTTTCCAAATTGTTTAAACCATTTATCCATTTATTTATGAGAAAGATACAATCCATTACCCTGTTTAGTTAGTTTAACACCCGCTTGAGCAATAGAGGAAAGCATATCTCCAACCAACAATCTAGCTTTATCTGGTAGACTTTCAAGTTTTTGAGCAAAATCTACAATTACACCACTTCCACTAATTTGTTTCTCCAACTCCTTGGTATGTCTTTCCAATTCTTTTTGAGCTTTTAGTTGTGCCTTCCTTTCATTAGCAGTTTTTACCGCTGCTGAAATACCACCAGTCAATTCTCCCGCCGCACTTAAACCAGCAAATAAAGGAATTAGAAACGGGAGAAATCCTCCCTCTTGTATTGAATATTTCTTCAACATAAGTTTTGTCATTTTAATTTTAAGTGATCCAACATCATTTAGTGTTTTCACCTGCTCTCTTGTGAGTAAAACATCAATTCTTACTGCTCCTTTTCTTTGAATTGAATTAACATTAATAATACAAGGCTTTTGATTTTGAATACAAGATGTTAATTTATTAAGATTGATTTGATTAACATATACGGGTTTTTCCTACTCATTTATTTATGAGAAAAAACCTATGTGATATTAATCATAACACCATTATCTGTATAAATCTGTAATTCTGTTTCTACCAAAAGCAAACAATAAGCATCAACTTCTTCACTCTCCCCTCTTTCAATGTATAGAGAAGTATCCACTCTATTAGACTTTATAGTTTCCTTTTGAGAACTCAGGTCAATTGTGTAGATTGTATCAAGTTTTTGAAACGCAACCATATCCAAAATAGGATCATTATTACCGTTGCTTTCACACACCTTTTGGTAAGACTTGTAGGCTTCCGCATAATCATTTTTTTCCCAATCAATTTCCAATCTATCTCGCGGGTAAAATGTACCATCAAGAGAAACCCGAAGTTGTTTCACCTTAGCATTATCACTCAGCGCATTATTCTTATCAGTACCTTCATCTCCATCTGGTTTAAAAAAAATGAGCCATAGGTATCGTGGTTTTCCTGCCAAAACACCCAAATTCCAAGTGTAGGTAGTGTGTTCCAGTTTAACGTGTTGACATCTTCTTTTAAGGTATGATACATTTAGTGGTTTCTTTGAGTTAAGTCTTCTATTTAACATCTCTTCCGTTTTAAGATTAGGAGTATATTCACTGATATACCAACACAAATCATTAATAACAAATTTATTATTGTCTCCAAAAGCATTTTGAGCCCCAAAAAGCAACCTATTTACATTATCATTCCTTTGTAGTTGAAATCTAATTTTAAGACCATACAAAACTTTATCATAATCACAAAATCCAAATATACCTTTCAGATGTACTGCTACGGTAAAACTATTCTCTGCTTTTGTATCATCATTATACATTGACTTCCTTTGACTATAACCAGGGTCAGCATTTGTTCCCGTTGACATATCAGGAATAAAACCTTCAACAGCTCCCTTACCCATTCTATCACTAAATGAATATAGTGTAAATTTCATCATTTCAGATGTAGCAGAGACATAATCAACCGCTTCAACCTCTTGTGTTCCAATATACAGGCGGACACTATCAAACATTTTCCAGAAGAAATCATTTACGAGTGTAGCATTAGTATTATTCGCAGCCTAAGTGAATTTAAATTTACACAGCAAGAAACTATCAGCTATATTCAAGTAACTTTGTTGATTATTTATTTCAAAACTTTTTGTTCCGTTTGAATTCCAGTCTGTTCCTGTTATAGCATTTACCTTAAAATAGTCTTCCTTTTTAGTGGAGTTTGAAATGATAATCGTATCATCCAAATCATAGATACTATCAATCGCTTCCATACTTGTATTTATATAGCATTAAAATTGTTGAAACCCTGACCCAAGTATTTTAATGATTTTTTGTCATTCTTGTGAAGATAGTTGAGTTTTACCTTTTTTAATTTCTTTGATTGCTTGTAATTTATGAGACTCCTTTTGAGCATCTTTTATACTCTTTATAGCACCCGCAACTGAGCCCACGGCATAAGCAGTTGAACCAATTAGGTCTTTATGTTTAAGGATGGTTGAACCAATACCCATTAGAGTATCAATTATCCCATCTCCTTTATTTCTAAATTGATGTCCCACACCCAGTTGCCTCTTTGGTTTATAGTATCCGCTACCAAGAAACATACCTTCACCCTTATAGTATGGTGAAAGGAACATCCCATCCCCTGTAATTATTTTATATTTTCCCAACTCGTGTTTTCTCACAATAGCCATTATTTATTTATTTAAAAACTTCACGTAGGTGAATTCTGATGGATATAATTTCATCATTAAAGGATATCATACGATTATCTTGGTCGGTTATCCTAAAATTTACTCTGTATATGGTTTTTCCTGACACAGGTAAATAGACAAGATTTTTTGGTTCCATATTAAATTTATAACCAATCGGGGTTGAGTATGCGCTGAATGAAAATATTGTATTTGTTCTTATTCCATCGTTATAAGCACCATCAATCAAATCACAATGAATTAATACTGAATTTATACCGGAGGATATTTGAATGACATTATCACTGTAAAACGTCCCGTTAGTTTCAATCTTTTTTGAAGAGAAACCCAATAGCTCTCTAAACGATTTTTCAATCGTGAAATCAACTTTGTAATTATTTTTAAGTTTAATAGTTGATTTTGAAGTGTGTTTTTGAATATCTATTACAATATTTTTTGGTTCATCACCTTGTTCTTTCATAAGTCGAGAGACTTCATAAGATATTTGAGAAATCTCGTAAGCTCCGGGTGAAACGGTTAT